>NC_054548.1:16056273-16356273 GCF_017654505.1 Polyodon spathula | reverse complement strand
ATTCTAAAATAAATGGTTAAAAAAACATTTAAAGATCGGGTTAAAACATAAATGCTGGCACAAACATATCAAGACTAGTTTGTGCAAACATGTTTGGTATACTTAAACCGGTAATTATAAAATAGAAGGGAAAACTGTAATTCTGAAATGGCAACATTTAATTCACATTCACCTGAATACTAGTAAATTCAAAGAAACACATACCATCTTAAATCATTACAGTTTTGACATGTTATTGCATTCTTGTCTGTACCTTAAACAGTCTTATGCAGTCAGTCTAATACATTGGCACCATGGGGTGTGACCCTGTGTTTTTTGTCTCAGTAGTGGAAGACAGCATGCCCTCTGCAAAGCTTTATCGAGAAGACAAGTCTGTTCCAAATAGTACATTTTCATTCATAAGAGACAACTCATCACTGCACTGCACTGGGTAACATAAGAAAGTTCTGAACCAAGTTAAACTAATTAGGTCAGTTCAAAAAAGGCTGTTAGTCACTCGCCACAATGAAAGAGGAAAATAGGTTCTGTCTACAGGCTAGATATGAGGCAGGAAAGCTGGTTGGTTTGTCGCAGAGACACTGCTCTTGCTTTAAGAAAAATGTCTGAAATTAACCCTATTCACAGCTGAAACGCAAGTCAATGCTCCACAGGTGCTGGTGTGGGATACACATAATTTAAACAGTCATCAGTACTATATAGATACTTTTTGAGTTCTCTATCCATTGGACTACAGCAAGCATTGGGCTAGGTTTTTTATTTATTTATTTATTTATTTATTTTATCACTGAGACTGGTGCTAAATTATATCAAATAGTATTACGGCACACCGCCTCAGTTGTGAACCTCCATCACTGGTGTGTGTTTCAGGTGATTCACAAAAAGATTTTAAATAATTCTAAAAGTTTGATATTTTTGTAATGTGTAAGACACTGTCATTTGTATTAATGTTTCTTTGGTCATTAATCAGTACATTTTCCTACACCGAAACTAGGAATGTCTATAGAAACCCGCCTGGGCCATCGCATTGCCAAGTGTGTGAACGTCTGTTGTTATGATCTCTTGTTTCATCAAAAACAGAGGAGAAGAGATGGACGTTTGTTTAGAAAAAAAGTGCACACTGTGAAAAAAGTCACAGTATATTCTCCAACACTTTAAATATTTAAAGTGTGGATTAAATAAAATAAAAAAAAAACAGTTAGTGACACACGAGTTCTCACTTTTTGGAAAAAGGTGCTGCATTCCATGTCACACAGAGCAGAACTGTTTAACTTACACACTCCAAAATCTCTATAATGTTAACATTCTGTTGAAAGGAATGTGAACAGGAATAGACTGTAAACTGATTAAGATGGTTTTTACTTTACCTTGGAGCACTGCTTATGATTCTGACACCAAACCAAGGATCCGTTATTCTGAAAAGAAACATATTGGAAAACAAATTAGTGACATAAATTAGAGACATGTATGCATTCTCAAAAGGAGTTCATAAAGTACTGTGCTATTGAACTGTTAAAACGGATTTATATAATTACATATGCAATGGTGAACATTAACTTCAGTGCCCAAATATTTTCTTCCCAATCTTCTCCCCAGTTTAGAATGGCCAATTACTTTTCCCCTCAGCAGCAACTCCCAACTCAGGAGAAGTGATGGTTCAGTGGGCATCCTCCGATCCCACAACCAAGCCAGTTTTCTATTTTACATCCAGGAACTTGAGAGTGGACGTCAGTGAGCTACTGGCCTCAGGAGGACAAGGGCCAGCCCTGCAGGTGTCCACCTGAAGTGGTAGGGTCTGCTGTAGCGCAAGAAGAAGAAACTGACGGTTTTGTCTCTCTAACCCACTACAGCGACACTCCTTTCTGGCGTCTTCGCACAGCCAGGACATGAACCTGTGCTCCCCTGACTGTATGTGCATTATATATTGTATGCCTGTATCTTCAAAAACAAAAGTAACATTTAACTTTTAGCAGGGGTTAGCATTCATCTCAGTTTTTTTACATTTCTAATTACACTCTTTAACTAAGGTTACTATGACTCACGCAAAAAATCTGCATATTGTATATATTATTTGCCAAAGATGTAACTCTTTAGGCTCATTATAAAATTAAAATGTGGAGGCTTTTCCTACAAAAGTTGCTTGGGCCTATTTTATTTTTACTTTTTGTTTTAGAAAATTAAAACACAACCACAGGTGTATGCAATGGATACAAAACCGTGTTACATATACCAAATACTGTAAATGTAATACATACTAATAAACAGCAAGACAATAATACATGGCAAACATTGATTGGGGCCTACTGGGGCCTAATTTTATAATCTGAATGAATGAGAATCTCAACCCCATTGGCAATGAAATTAGATGGCTCTTTGTTAGATGTTAGCATATTTTTGGTCCTTAAAAGAGTTACGTGTGGGTGATTTTTGAGAAGGACAAACACTAAAATAAGATGGTGCCGCATTACCCACTTAGAAACATGACATATCCTATATGTGTTTTTAATTTAAACATCAAAGTAATTTCTATTCAGCAACATTTAGTTAATGACTGCACTTGCAATGCATTTACCCACTTGTTAATGCTTTTGGAATTAATTCCTTGTACCCAGTTCAGCTGCATGAGCAGGCTTTGTGTCTCCAGTCCCTCTGAGGGCAACATTTCTCATCATCACAATGGAGGAAAGCTCAGAAGCCAGTGCAATCATATTCTCGTCAATAGTTAAGTGTCCCTGCTGGGACCTACACTTATCCGTAAAAGCATTTTGGGTGGAGTCAGAGCCACTTTATGACCCATATTATTTTGCAGTTCTCTGGTGCTTCTCAATCAATATTCCACAGCAGGACAACCACCCAATAAAACCACACAACTCATACCAGATCACAGTCATAATTAGACTTGCTACTTTTCGATTTTAATTGGTAAAGCTCGTTAAATGTCGAATTCCCAAAAAATACGAGTTCGACTGAAATAAATTTACATTTTTTCTTATGAAAAATAATAATTTAGAAATCACCTCTAGTCTGTGTAGTTTTTATACTTGATGTCTGTCCCTTCTCCGTTCTGCTCTGAATGGCTAGGGTTTGCTGTCAGTCAACTCAGTGGTCCTTTAATAGGCTGGTGTAGTTTCACTGTCAGTCATTTCATCCTGTTCTGACAGATCACGTTGGCTGAAGCAGCGCCAGAATGCTTTCATTCCTTTAAATGACCGTCAGTCATCAAGACCGATGTGCACTTTCATTTGCCAACTACGGCGCCTGTCAATCAAAGCGCCTACTTTGAAATTAGCGGGTTAAGGTGTGAGTAAACTTTTGTCTGTTATAGGTATATACGGTGATGGTTACTAGTTTAATTTGAAAATTAGGTGCAAGAAGAAATACTTAATGAGTATTGTGCACAATACCCTGCTCGACGGCTGAAGTCTCCGAGGCAGATCGAAGCGGGCCCGTCTGCCTTGCCTCCAGTGAGTTCAGCTGTGCTGAAGCAGGAGAGGGGCGGAGCTCAGAATAATAAGTGCAAGTTAGTTTTGATCAACTATCTAATGTTTTGTTCTGTGCAGATTATTTTTACTTGTAAATGTATGATATAAAAGTATATGTAATACACTTTATATGCTGCTTTTTCTACGGTTTACTTGAGACAATTTTTTAATTTGTGTAGGAACTTTATCTTTACAAGGTATAGCTTCACTGTGACCAAGCGTTATTTCAATTAGAATGTTGGTAACCATGGTTTTGTTGCATTGTTGCATGAGACGTTTCTCAATGGCATAAAAAGTCTGGGGGGAGGTGGGGTTGTTAAACACAAAGGTCAATTTCACCCATGCGCTGCTTGAATTGAAAAATAAAGATTAAACAAAAGAAAAGGGTAAATTCTTTCACAAATAAATGCGACATTAATCATCGATGTTGCAAATTTTTTTTTAATTGAATAGTAACAAGCCTAGTCATAACTCCAATTTCCATTTTTACTTTAATTCCAGAGCCACAAACTTGAAATCATTACAGCTAGAAAAAGGAAAAAACATAAAAATTCTTAAAGCTAGCACTGTGGGGCAACACCAAAGTAGTATTAGAAACTGAGCACTTCAAATCCATCATTTTTGACATCACAAGTTTCACTAAAACTGCACCCCAAAGGGAGTGTCTCTTTTCACCATTATAAATTAGGGATCACAAATAAAAATAAATAAAAGGAATGGTTTCTCATTTATAGTATACTAAAAAAAAAGTATAGTTCCAGTAAATCTAAAACAGATTTAAAACCGAACAACTCACAGTCCTGAGAAAAGAGAGAAGCTTTCTCTTTCAAGTCTAACATTTTTAAACGGGCTAATGACTTCATTTTGATTATACTCTTGCCAAATGTTGTGAAGTTACAGCAACCTGCTTATTCAGATCAACTATCCGTTCCTGATGAACTACTAGGCTATTTGGATAGATGAAAAGATTCATATTTAAATGTATTAATTACTGGTTATTTACAGTCAGAGATGGAGCAGTATATATTTTACAGTATTATGAAAGAATACACTTCCACTTCCTGATGCAATACGAAGGTTAGTGTATATTTCACTCTGCCATAAGAGTGAAGACATATGTAATGTTTTGTCACATTCTAAGCAGCCCATGATGCTCTTAAATAGCATGCTTTATAGCATAAGAATGTCAGCTCTGTGGGTGGTGTTTCCTGTAAAACGTTATCAAATGTTATCATTATAACAAAAGCATGACTTACTAGCACCTTAGTTATGTGTTGCATCTTCAGCTGCTATTAATTACATAGAAGAAATCAACCAATCACAGTTACTGACCAAAATTGACAACCTATCTTTACCTGAATGAAAAATATGGATTTCAAAGGATGCCATAAATCATCCCAGCTACTAGATGCAGAAAAAAATGCCTTTGAACATATTCTTTAGTGCAGGAACTGATAGCAGAATACTCAGGTATTCCATGGCCAGGTTTCTTTTGAATGCAAAATAAAAGACTCCGGTCAACCAATATGCATTACCTCTTTGCTTTCATTCACTAAAAGCAGCTCAAATAACTAGCATCTACACAAGTAGCAACTAACCAATGGTATTACTTATTGACTGAATCCTATAGTTCTGTGTTTGTCATGCTATTTGCCACTCCCCATCGCCAGTATGTTAACAGATGCTGACGAGAACACTGTTAGATGCCTGCATTTTTATTTTGTGGTACATCAAATGTCAGAATCCAGCTTCAGTAGTCGAAGCATATCATTATAAACCCATAAAATGAATTAATTTACTTTTTATTTTATTTAGGATAGCCCATTTCCTTTCAAGAGTATCCTAGGAGACCACAGGTCGGTTTCAAGAGTTAAAACAGTTGAAGGAATGACTTTATTTCAACATGATGGTTATTCCAGTTTGAAGGAGCAAGGCTTCGCTCATATTTGGAGATGCTAATGCTGGAAAAAATGTCTTGCAATTTATCTGATGCATATAATGAAGAACATCAAATTTGGAAGCTAGAAAAAATAATAAAGGGCATGCCAGTTTATCCTATGCTGGATCTTGGGAACTCAGATCAACAGGTTACTTAAACCACTCCCTCAAAGTTTGTTTTTTCTTTGTTTTTTTGTGTTAATGTATGTACTTGTTACTCAGACTTGCTTAACCGATGTACCTATTTTTTGTAAGTCAAACTAAACCAATAATAAAATATATAAGTTTGAAAAAGAAGGAGCAAGGAATGCCTTCCAATTTACTTGGCATTCAATTCTATACATGCCTAAAAATATTTTCAACATTTTGGAGACAAAAAAAGATGAAAGAATTGTCTGACTCTGTCTGTCTGTGGGTCTGGTGGCAGCAGAAAGCGGCTGTGCCTCGACTAATTTTGATCCATTACAGTGACACTGCAACAGGAGGACTGATTGGGATGTTACATCAGCTGTCGCAAGCTGACCCTGCAGTGCCATTCACAAAGAGAGGATAATTATAGGTCAGGTCCTGATTCCTAAAGTCAAGCTCACATTCCATATACATTTCAGCACACTGCAATAAACCAAAAATGAAGGTGGGTTATTTAAAACTGTGATTTCTCTAATTAAAGGGATGACTGCAAGATTCACTCTACAGTGACGTTAATGTATGCATGTCCACTGTTGATGTAGTTGGTCAGACAATGGCTTGATAGGAGAATGGAGTTCCTTTCAGTGTAACACTGTAGTTAATCAGCTGTCAAAGCAGAGGTCACAATAATGTACAAAAGAGCAACAAAAGAAGAAGCAATATGAGAGCCAGGTGACTGTCGGAGGAGTGGAAAACACTGTTGTTCTATGAGGTACATAATTAAACACAAGTAAAATGCGCACACTTCTGCTTTAAGGGCTTCCCAGTGACAACTGTTTAATGAAGATGTGCTATAAAAAGACAAGAGTAGTCACATCAAGGAGACTCCTAAACATTTGTCAATGCAGAACGCTAGTTCACCAGAGATGTAGCAAGTATATAGAAAGGGCTTGATTTAGTGAGAAGCCCATCGTGATTTAAATACATTTTCTGTCAGGTGGAACCTCTGTTCATGTGGTGTTTAACAGAGTGAAAAGTCTGTACATTTTCATTCTAAACATGAGCTTTTTTATATTGAAAAGAAAACATAGAACAAGGAATCTAGTAAAAAAAAAAAAAAATTCCACATAATAAATGTTTTTCTTTCCTTGCAGCTGAAAAATACCTCCTTCTTATCCATGATATTTATTCAGATAATACAGGCATATTATATATACCTGTAATGTATAGCTTTATTTACTATGTTAAGTTTCATGGCTTTAAATCAAATAACGCAAACACATTACCAGCCTGAAATTTGTGGTGTTCCCTTGTCTCACATTTGTAATGTATAAATATTTCTATATTAAAGTAACACTTTCTCTACAGATTTAGGAACAATACTGCTTTTCACCATACTAATTAGGCAAAGCAAAATGCTCCAGTAGCTACAGCAGGGAATTAGTGTGCCATCCACTCTGAAAATATGAGTAATGGCATGTTTCCATTGGTCTGCAAAACAAAGTGTTTAAGAAATCATTTAAGATTATTTTTCCATCAGCTAATGTGGAAAAGAAGGATTTCTTTTTTTAACACTGTGTTGAAAACATAAAATAACAATTGTAATCTTCTGTTTTACTCCCTGTGGTGAGGTTTACCGATTCTAAATCCATTTGGAAGAAATAGATTCTCATAATATGTATATACAATTTAAATGTGTACATATGTCATGTAAAATGCTTTCAAGTCTATTTTTTTTTCAAGTAAATGACTAGTACAGACTAAGTTCCTGCTGCAGTGTGGAAGTTTTATCAAGGTCTGGCTATCTTTACTAGTGGGAGAGAATGGCCATAGACTGTTTTAGGGGAAGTGCCTAAGATTTTTACTAAGAGGGCTTAATTTAAACTGCCAAATCACTGTCAGTAGTTAAAATGTCTGTCATCTGCCTCTGACAGGTTCTAAAGGGTAAATTAGCCTGTGTAAGCATAATGAGTTTCTCCATTTGAATTTACATGTAAATCTGTGTAGCATACATGTTGCTTATTTTCAAATAATCTTCCCAGTACATATGTAATTATACTGTATAAATACATTAAGTTGCTGTAAACTTCATGTGCTGCTGATGTGCTTTTTGTTTGCAACATGGCTATGGTCAATTGTACCTACAGTAACACATCTGGAAATCAACTTATTTATGGAAATTCTAATCCTGTTACATGCACATCAGTACAAATAACCTGTGCCTCATATGTACATGTGTAGGTGGCCAAGCAAGTACAAAACATGTGGTGCTCTTTTAATGGTGCACATATGTTACTATGTGTCTACCAGAAACAAATATAGGCTTACAATACATATAACAAATGTGAGAGTTAATGATGCAACATTTTGCTTGGGAGATACTAGTAACGATTGTCTTATCAAAGAAGTAACATGGTCCTTGGAATATTAACACCATGAAGCTAACATGTTAAGACTACTTCAATTGAACTTTTAAGAAATAAAGTTAGAATTTCATAAGTATAGGACAGCTCATTTTAGCCTATTAGTTCTGATTTTCATCTACAAAATGAGATCAGTGCAAATATCCTACAACACACAAAGCATGGTGTTGGGGTATGCCAACAATGAAGAAACAAATTGTATAAATGTCATATGTAATAGCCTTCAATCAGCCATCCTCTTTATGCCACAAAAATTTTATAAATGTAAATTAAGTCATTAGGATTAACTGTAACTTAGCAACCGGTAAGAGTTCTTCTTGATGAGTGGGGGGTTTGGGGAAGTGCTAAGGCATCTCAGTCATGCAAATAACATTTTACATTGATTTCAGTTTTTTTTTTTTTTAGGGCAAACAGAAGATAATAATATTAAAACAATTCTGAGCTAGTGGGCTGGGCAATGTTTTATGACGTGGTTCTCATTCCCTTTCATTAGATAGTCATGAAGCACCACGAGTGGCAATGTCAGGTCATGTGGCATGTCCCAGGAGTAACTTTGCAGCACATAAGGCCCAGAACAGGTACACATATCACAGTAAACTTTTATAAATGATTTCTCACATTTTGAAAAGGGCAACACAAACTGAAACTTCAACTGGAAAATCAAGGTCCCAAAGACCAACGCGTCATGCATCTCTAAGGAATGCAAGACGTCCTGGAAAACAACTACTGATTGGCATTTGTATAGTCGGAAGAGACTGGTGGCTGAAGGAAAGACGATTCTGAAATCTAAAAGGTGTCAATTAACACTACAAAAACTAAGCAAACCACTGAATGCAGGCAGTGAGCATGCTATATCGAAGAGAACATTGCGGTGGGTGTTACACAAGATAGATTGTCATCAATTACTTGGGTGTGGTTCAGAAGTTGTTCAAGCATACCAAATTATAGTATAAAGACATAGGGCTGATTGGTTATATTTATTTACAAGACTCTACCATAAGAATATGCATGTATCAAACCTATTGTAAATATCATGTAATGTTAAGCTTTTTAAGATCCAGGCAAACCTAATCTTAACTACAGTACACTGTATTAAGACTTAATGTACAGATGTGTTTACTAATCTTATTTGGTATTTCATGTTTATGAGGTCCAAATGGCAGTATAGTGGATCATTTATAACTCCACAGGCTATTTTGGATTACAAGTAAACTAAAAAAAAAAAGCAAGGGCAGATGGAGGGCACGTCATCGTTGTCTAAAGAAGATGGTTGTATTGGTGTAGCTGATGACCCCTCTCCCCTGGTTCCCTCCTGTTTAACTGTGAGGAATCCAAACAGGATTCACAATACAACAGCTAGCATCGCAACTTATCTTGCAATTCAGGACTGCTCTGAAGTGAACGACACTACAGAGTACCTTATGGCAACCTACAGTAATTAGTGCCTTGTACGCAATTCGCAGAACTTTCAGGGCTGTCGTTTTAAGTGTCCATAAACATTCTTTTAGGTTAAACAGAACTTTGAATAGACCAATACACAGTCCCAAAAAAACTGCTGAAAAGATTTCATGATCTGAAAACTTGATTGAATTAATGGGCTTGCAATCCTGGTCTGACTTTCCCACTTTCCCATTTTTTTTTTTTTCTCACAAGTTAAACAGAAAAACATATCTACATGCCCAAGGCCATGTTCTCTAAGGCCAACAAATTAAATAATCAAAAAATCTGGAAGCTCTTCTGTACCCAGGCTTTTTCCTATCATTATAAAAAAAAAACATAACTGCTGTCACATATCACTGCTGCTGACATGCCAGGTGTCTTTATGTCCAAATTTGTGCCAATTAAATATCAAACTATATTGCACGGCACTCTATAGCTCTCGAAACCCCATGTCATTGTAGCATTTCTCGTTACCCTATTAAACTAGTAAACCGCAAAAATGTCAAGAGGCTACAGTACTTTGTGTTTTTAACAATTTCTATTTACTAATAAACACAAGCACACTACAGTACTAGCAATCTGTGCCCGTCATTAATGTGGTAGGTTACAATTAGGTGTGTGTGTGTGTGTGTGTGTGTGTGTGTGTGTGTGTGTGTGTGTGTGTGTGTGTGTGTGTGTGTGTGTGTGCGCGCGCGCACAACTGCCTTAATCTGAGCACAGTAAACCTAATCGAATCTATTTGTAGAAAAAGTCTCCCAAGAATGTATAGCCAGACAGAGGATGCAACAAAGATATATTGCTACCTTTCACAAAACTCCCGAGAGCGAACACTGTGTCCACTGAAGTATGCAAAACAACTGACACAACATCAGGGACGGGATTATACAATGTAATTTCTTTGCAGGTATTTTACTCCCTAGCACGGCAATTTAAAGGGATTCTCAGAGGGTCTAGTAAATATCAATGAACTCAAAATGTGTTTGACTATTTAAAGGTCCGACATTCAAGGTTTTGCAAATGTATATATCTACGTCGTGTAATAATTTTGAGAAATAAAATCAAATGTTTAATTTATTAATATTATAAACCAATTGTTATTGAATTGTTATTTTATAAAATATATAAATTACCCGAAATCTAAGTTATTTAGAGCATCCCGTCTATAAAAGAAGTAGACCTATATAATAAAATACAAATACCCTTTAGTGCAAATAACATATTATAACTTAGGCTATATTCGCCATAATGTATTATAATTAAATATGTGTATCACGAAAGCTTCTAGCCTGTAGCGTACTGTGAAATGTTGATCTAACTTCGGGCTAATTACATGTTGTTACCCGAATTAAAGCGATATGGCTCACCAAAGCAGTCGTGATATTTTAATCCCATCAAAAACGGAGTGCCAACAGCGTTCAAATAAACTACAACTCGTTGAACCTTGTAAGCATTTGTGTTCACATCTAGCAGAGGGGGGTTCAAATTTGGAAATCAGTTGCATGCATAACTTTTTTTATTTTATTTTTTATTTTATTTTAAATATAAAATGATTAACTAAAGTGGCATGACTCTTGAATTGTATAACTGTGATTTGTATTCACCGTTAAACCCGGCGAAATCCAGAATGACAAAACACTCCCAAATATAAGAATAAAAACAACAACAAACAACTAAATAAACAATAACCTGACAGAACAATGCCAACTTCCTATTAAAATCAAATGATTCCAACTATATTTTAACTGTGTAACTATATGTGACAATATCTGGAAGACACAGCCAATATAACTTTAATATTAATCGTTGATCTCATATAGCAAAAATGTTACTTTCGTTTACAATGTAACAAAATGTCAAAATAGATGCACATATAAAGTGTTGCAAGTAAAATCAGAACTCTTGGATCAAGTTTTGATCTCGTTGTATTATACATCACCGTCCTTACGGTGTAGTAGGCTTCCAAACACAATTCTTCATAAAACCCCAGATATAACCTGGGTTTATTAACACAGTATATTCATAACTCATTAACAGAACATCAGAACGTGTGTTAATCAAAACAGCGTGTTTATATTTCTAGAAACTGTTGGACAGTTCTTCAATGCAGTATTACAAAAATCATCAGCCATGTCGCCAGACGATATCTTTAATGCGCTTTTTCAACAGAAATCCACCGATTTAAAAATATTCGGGGTATTTAGCACAATAACCAACTTTATATGTTATTTACACCACCGTTTAGCTAATTTAACAAGTTATGTTCTGTAAAATCGACCCGCTTTGATTGCACTTCGACTCTTTCTTGTGAACTTCGTCATGGCTGACACTTGAATTATCAGTACAATGGAAGAACATGCTGAAGCTAGGTGACGTATCTTTAATTATCGCAATTGGTAATGAACAGGATGAACAATTACATAAATTAATTATATTAGCATTGAACGTTGTCCATTTCTATCCAAAAAGAAACATCACGAATCTCCACATCTCAGGTTCAATAACATAAATGCAGTGACAACTGCAAAAAAAAAAAAAAAAAAAAAAAAAAAAAAAACTTCACACTGAAATGGAAAATATTATTAGTTCCTCTACCTGAAAATGTTTGAAAAAAGCAGAGATGCGAGTGATGTGCAGGCTCAGGCACCGGGACGTGCATCTTGCCCTGTAAATGCTGCCAGTGAAGAAAGACTCATCCTGCTTCCCAGCACCGGCATCAGCCCAGCTCCAGGAGGCTGTAATCCACAGAAATAGGGTCAGATACAAATTGGGATGCCTTACAAACATTGTGAGACCGAGGTGCTTTTATTATCTCTATACACTGATCAAGCTAAACTGCGTGTGTCCCTGCTGGAGAAGCTAAAGAAACTTCAATAATCCACAGGGGAGGAGTCATATAGCGGCATGTGGGTGGCGCCCCATTGGAGAGGGCGAGGATGAGTGGCAGTTCAGGCAAGCGGTCTTACTGCAAACTGGTCACGCGAGCTTTAAACATGCAACATTCTGAAGCAGGACGGTGTTCAATGCTCTCACTAAAATGTGGATTATAACTGGGCGACTGATGACAATAACGACCACCACTGAAGTCAAAGACGAACATGTCCCTGATACAAATACAATAACTAAAAAAAGAAATGAAAAAAAAACAGTGTAGAGACCTTGTCTGATCATGTGAAACTGTTGCTGTGACATCTGCAGAAAATCTGCAGGTGGTCTTTGTTATATTGAAATATTATAGCAAACCTCTTTTGTTAATAACTAGATTTGGTAAGATGTACACCGCCTCAAAACAATGTAAACTAAGATAAATATTTGTGTAATAATCTATACTTTTAGATATGTGGCATATTTCACCTATATATTTTTGGCATTTGCCACTTAAAATTACAGTGAAATACACATTTTTATGTGTAATAGACATGTACAAATAACCAGGAGAGTGTTATGATGTAATGTTATATACATATTCCACTTACAAATGCATTTTATTTGACTCAACTATTGGATCACTATTTCCTTCATTTACATCACGTTTTTTTTTTTTTTTTTTTTTTTTTTTTGGGGGGGGGGGGGGGGGTGTTATACGCATCATACACATGAGAGAGGTTATACGCATAAAGCACTCATTATCATATAATAGACGTATCTCCCCAGCTCAACAAGACACAAGCATCATGACGTAGGCATAATGAAGGGTTCTTACCTTTGTATAAGGTAGTGATCAGCAGATGTGTCAACCGCACGAAGAACACAGCGTGTGGTTTTCACTAGTTCTACTGTGCAGAATAAATTATTTTGTTTCTATTGGTAAATATCGGGACTTTCTTCCTATGCATCGGGACGCTGGACATTTGCTAGGAAATCGTGGATTTTCCGGCCATATAGTGACTGTTGGCATATATGTGTATGTATTGTTTAGTTGTTTTATTTTATTTTTTATGTTATTCTTTGACCTGTTTTGTTATTTTGGTAGGCCTACAACAAAAACGTTTTTTTCAAATATATCTGGTAGATATAATATTGAGATATACAGTACATTGTAGGCCAATGTGATCCTAAATCATTTTTGTTGTTGTTGCTGTTGTTTTTTTTTTTTTTGTTTTTATTTTATTTATTTATTTTATTTTTTTTGCATATTCTTTAATTGGTAACATCGACCTACACTTCGAAAATAACAGCTCAAACAAGCAAATATGAAAAAAAAATTAAGAAGGAGAAATCATGTACAGAGAAATGGTGCAGGAATTTTGGTATAATACAGCACTGGAAGTAATTATTTAAGTCACCTAACTATTTTAGTTGATTACCCTGCAGGAAAGCCTTGTTCTATCCCCATTCTAAATTTAAATCTTGTTTGCAATGCTTTGTAAATCTGGTAAGAGGAGGTAATGGCTATTGTTTCTAAGCAAAGACAAAACAAACAAACAAAAACTCTTACTTTGGCATTTTGCCAGTTTTAATTATAACAAAGTTTACTGTGCCTCTTTAAGTAACCTCGACTTCAATATGTCTGACCTTGAGCTTTCTGTGGTTCTTCTGATGCAAACACAGTGAAGCTTTCTCCTGATTCGTTGGATTATCATTGGAATGAGTTAGGTCCCAATTCAGTTAAAGGGACAGGTATGTTCTCCACATGTGCTATTTATTAATCCATTGCCAACCACTGTATTATGTATCATCTTCAGTCCGAGATTTAAAACGTGTTTCTCTTGCCCTTTCCATTGTACACTCATATGGTAACTTTGATGGAGGGATTTGTCTCTGCCAGTATGAATCCTAACTGGGGCTGGCAAGAGTCCCAGTAGAAATGGATTTGATCTTGATCTGTTGCTGATGGAAAGGAACGAGTCTGATTTCAAATCGTTTTCATGCCAGTCCCAGTGGCTGATGGGAAAGTGGCATACAAAGGGTGACAATGTACTAGGATATGTGCTCTGTAGTAAAATGACCCTTTAGTGGATCAGCTTGGAGAACATAAAGTATGTTTGAAACCATGCCTCCACCAATAACAATACTGACAGGCTCGTAGATGCTCATAGCTAGTGTAGCAAATGTGCAAAGCTACATAGCCATGGCTTTAAAAAGCAAGCAGTTTCCCTTTAATTAAAGTACAGCGATCTGTTTTTGGCTCCTGATTTAGGTCAAACTCTCAAAAAACAGCATTAGCTGAAAGGTATAAACCCACATTCTACATTCAATTGCCATGGAAGCCTGAGGCCATTAATTGAATCAGACCTGACATACGTAATAAAACGATTTAACAAAACCTGTAAAGATTCTTGCTGTTTAATCATGCATACTGTAGAATTACTTCTGAATGTGAGTGTTGATGTTTAACGTGAGGTTCTGCCAAATCTTCCAAATCAACACAAATCAGTCCGTCCCTACCTTTCCCTCCCAGATGCAGAAATACTTTGTCATGCATTTGTCTCCTCTCGACTCGACTACTGCAACTCTCTATATGGTGGTCTCCCGGCACACACCATAAACCAACTGCAGCTAGTCCAGAATGGCGCTGCCAGGATCATTACCAGATTTAAAAAACTTGATCATATCACGTCTTGCCAATCTGCACTGGCTACCTGTAAAGTTTAGGATTATTTTAAAAACTCTCCTGCTCATCTACAATGCCCTTCATCACACAGGCTCTGAGTGCCTCCTCAACCTGCTGACCTGCCATGTCCCTGCTCGCAAGTTGAGGTCTCAAGACCCACCTGTTCTCTCTTGCTTTCCAGTCTTTAAGCCTGATATCTGTTATTAGCTGCTGTGTTGCTGCTGCTATTTTGGGTATTATGCTATTATCATGTATTATGCACTTTCCACTGTATTTAATATATTATGCTTTTTTTTGTTTTACTGTATATCATGTATGATGCATTTCTCTGTATTTGAAGTATTATGGATTTTTTTGTTTCTACTGCATCTTGTAAAGCGCTATGAAAGGTGCTATATAAAATAAAGATTGATTGATTGAGTGATTGTTTTCCTGTAAATATCTACATATAATGTTTATTTTTTTGTTATCCTACCCATTTTCCAATGAAATAACATTTCAAAAGTCTACTGGAAGCCATAATAGTAGTACAGTATTTCATGTTAGATTTCCAAAATGTCGCATTTTTCCAGTTTTGTCAGTTTATGGAAAACTGTAAAAAGCAGTGTGTAATTTCAATAGGTTAATGTAACATTATTCAGCAGGTTCTATTCATCTTTATAAAGCAAAATTAGTTAATTCTATAAGGCAATGCAAAACTTTTTGCCATAGCTGTATAGAGTGTAAAGGAATAACACGTATGTCCAGTTGTAGGACAGCTTACTCACTAATAATCTTTTGCATATACTCTGAGATTGTACAACTAAAGTAAACTATATCTGTCAAAATACTTGTTGGAGTTACTCAGACAAACTAGGCAAAACAGCTTTTATAAAGTTTATTCAACCAAAGAATTCAGAAAATCACAGTAAATATAGTTACTTAAAATTATAGTCATTAATGAAACAATGGAGAAAAGGAGGTTGATTCAACAACATATTTTACAGCATTTTTGCAAAAAAACTATTTCGTAGATTTATAAATCCAAAGAAATTAAATTAATATATTCTCAAAATTCTCAAGCATTTTCTAATGTCCTGTGTCTACATTAGTATAATGTGCATATGATAAACATCTGTTTTTTTTGGATACACTTTTTATTGAGTAAATAACAAATACTCATCAATCCTTTCTCAGATTTTAAAAAACTACTAATGACCCAAAATAAAGTCGTATTTCTAATTTGAATATAGAACTAAGATTGTTATCCCTGTATAATTTTTCAGCAAAGGTATGTGTAGGTTTGCTCAGTTCTTACAAAAGCTGCATGTGTACGTATTGTAGATGCACACCTGTGACTTCAGTTAGTATGCAGGCTCTATTCTATTAATAAGCAGTAAGGATTTTTAATTATAAGACGTGCATGGTGGTATCTACAAGTTATGGGGGTTGTTGTCTATGGTGTTGTCTTTTCATAGTAAAACTTACCATATAGCAAACGTATATTCAAAGGTCTCTGGTTTGCCTGATATCATCTTCACAGTTTAAACACAATATTTTGCCACCTGTGCATTTGCACAGTGGATATTTAATGAGCCCTTTAACGATAACAGATAACTTGACGTTGTTAAGATTTCAACCCTATCAACTAAATGCCGGGGTGTGCTGACAGCAGATGTTTTCATCACCTGGGAGTGCTTTTTATAGTTTTTTGGGGAAAGTGAGAAAGCTCTAACTAACTGACGTATGTGCAACATGAGGCAGATTTATCAAGTTCCTTAGACCAAAATTAAATCTGCACATATATATATATATATATATATATATATATATATATATATATATATAGTACTGTGCAAAAGTTGTAGGCAGGTGTGAAAAAATGCTGTAAAGTAAGAATGCTTTCAAAAATAGACATGTTAATAGTTTATATTTATCAATTAAAATGCAAAGTGAGTGAACAGAAGAAAAATCTATGTCAAATCAATATTTGGTGTGACCATCCTTTGCCTTCAAAACAGCATCAATTCTTTTAGGTACACTTGCACACAGTTTTTAAAGGAAATGTTACACAACTAATGTTTATTTTCTTTTTACAAAACATTGTGCTTAATTTCTTTTTAGTATGAAAAACTTTGAGAAATCTAGCCCCTTGAGTCATATCCTATATTGTTAGATGAAACCTTCATACCTTTTGAATCCCCTAAGGGCCCCTTGTCTTTATTGATTCAATGCTGGTTTCACAGCTGTTTTTGTCTTTCCATCCTATTTAATTTGAAAGTGATAACTTTCTGGGCACTTGTGCCTGCTGTGCTATCCTGTCCCATTAAAACTACAGGACATATTAATGACACCAATTGGCTATTGGATGACTGTATTATTAAAGTTTGTAGTTATCCATATCGTCTAAAACACCACAGTATTTTTGCACAATAACTTTACAATTTTCCCACGCTTTTACCATGGTTATACTATACATTTAGTATAGTTAATTGTGTTTTGCCATGTTTTTTAACATGGTCTACCATACTGCTCTGGACTTTACAATGCTTACCTTTGCTTTGTCATGCTTTCACATTTCTTTATTAAACTTTGCTGTGCTTTTACAATGAGAAACTTGCCTTAAGCTGTGATCAACGTTTTGCCCCTTATCTCAAAAGCCTCAATTGAGATGAGGTAATGAACCACAAAGAAGTAATATTCTAAGTCTAAGATAATGAACAATGCTGATAATGATGTTAATGAGCTCCCGCTGTAGATGTTCTTGATGATCAGCCTAGCTTGTTATCAGGGGCTGATCAGATGCATTAGAGGAGGTTTCTGAATTGAAAGTGTATGAAGTCTGTAGTGCTGTAGCTCATAATCATTTAGGACCACCATGTGAGCAACACAAACAGGCAAACAGTTTACTGTTACCATTTAGTTTGACGCTGCACCCCGCCTCTTGAATAACAACTACTGGTATTATTGTATTTGTTGCAGTTGAGGCATACTTTAGAATACCAATGTATTTTGCTGTACTATGGAATACCGTAGTATATAGTAATGCTATTTTCATGGGCAGTATTTTTCTACAGAAATGCATTCACCATTCAGTTGCAAAAAATTCCAAATGATTCTATTGTAGCCAAAATACACCAGTAACATTAGGCTGTATTGAGACAGGCCCATGGCAACGGGTTGGTTATGATCATGTCTAACCAGCAGTTTTGTGTGCTGCATTCTGACCCCTGCTGGTAAGATACATTTAAAGGCTTTAAAACTTTTCCTGGGGTCTTTCCCCAGTTGGAAATTGTATTACTGGGCTTTTCAGATCAGGGCACTGAGGACATGGTTAGACTGTAACTCTTGAGTGCCATGGCGCCAGGTAGAGGAAGAAATAGTGACCCCACACAGACTGCAGGACGTCCTTTTCTCTGGTATAAAACTAAGAACTTAGATTTGGACCAATTATATCTAATTCCCTAACGCTATGGGCTAATATAAAAAAGTTAATTGGACACTCCCACATAGTCTGCAAATCATCCCCTACCTGGAATAATAACAATTTATTGACCAATAGTCAACCCTTTGTGTACCCAGCTTGGTCCAATAGGGCATTCATATTCTTAATGATAAATTCAGTGGGACTGGCCTTCGTACATTCCAGGACCATAAGGATACTCTCTCTCTCTCCTTGGCTTTTCCTTTTTTATGTACCTGCAGTTTAGGTCAGCACTTCAAGCTTATGGTGTACCATGGAATATATCTCCTCCCTCTCACCGCATGGTAACTTGGATCAACTCCGCTGTCCCTCCTCGTGGTACTGTGTCCACCCACTATCTATGGACACCTTGTGACCCAGAAGTGTAATAGTCTAGCAGCATGTAAAACATGGATCCGTGAACTTGGCAAACTAGGCTTTACACCTGATGAGGATACAATATGGTCAATTATTTTTAAGGCTTCTAAAAAACCCACAACATCAGCTTATACACTTTAAAGTAATTAGGGCTTATGTCACTCCTTATAGATGGTTTTCAAATGAAAATCACACTCGATCCTGCTTGTACCAATTGTAAGCTCAGTATTACTTGTACCAATTTACACATGCTCTGGGATTGCCCAGTTACTGTTAAGTTCTGGGCCCTTGTATCTTCCATTCTGTCCCATCTTTTAGAATCAGATACACTGAACCATGCCAGCTTCTGCTGAATGATGATTCTTCGCTATCTCTTACTCTATCCCAGCAGAAAATGTTACTTGCATGATTAAAGGCCACTAAAAAAAGCTATATTACAAGCATGGATAACTCCTAGCTCTACACAATAACAAGTTTGGCTGGGTATGTTTAGGGACGTTGTCTGATTAGAACACTCCACAATTGTAGAAATCAAGCCAGCACTGCCGCACTCCAGGCCTGGAGTTTGGCTTCAGCCAGCATCACCAATCTCTTACTAGGATAATGCTTTTTAATGTGTTTTTATTTGGGTCCTTACATGTGAGCTCTGATCTATTGTGGTATATAACTCTATTTTTATATTGTTACCATTCTTGCTTATCTAGGTGTTTTTGACTCTTTGTTAAAAAATAAAAACAACTGATCACAAAAAGAAAAAATACTCCTGCAGACCAAAGCCTGTTGGCCAGTAGTTAAATGTGAGTTTTGGGCAAGGATACTCATTGTCATTGTGTCTTTTTGATATTTAATATAGATAATTAAACATATTAAAGTAAATAGAGTCTCCTTTTTGTGGGATCCAGTGCATGACATCTTAATGTTTAGAAAATATTAAAATATATTTTAAACATAAAGCATGGCCTAAATATATAATATAGGTAACATACAGTATATACAGCACATGGCTGGGCACCTGCTCTATTTCTGTTTATAAGGTGCTGGTTCTTCATGGGCTATCCGTACAACACTGAGTAGACAGGAGTAATTTGCCAAAGAGGTACCCACTGAGAGGCCAAGTATTTCAATCAGTAAGTACACCCGTACAGTGTGATCACCAGCAGCACATGTGACTAGAATCTCTTAAGTCTTATTACAGAGGATATTAATAATGCTAGAAACCGAATAAATGGTATATGTGTATTTACATGTGTTTTTAGGTTACATTATGTGTTGGTCTGGATCACCTAGAACACTTGACATTTATGTTGCTGTTTAAGTGAGCTCAAAATTCCAAATAGCTTCGAGGGGCATCACTATGTGGGATAATGACCACGCTACTTGAAACCAGATTGGCAGAGTTGAGGTTTGCTCAATGTCTTTGGCAAGACAAATGGAAAAGCAGAAATGTCTTTCTTTTGTTGTAAATGACACAATGTGGGGTTTCCAACTGCTTTGAAGAACAATGCACATTTCTTGGCAGCTAAGAAGAATATAGAACAATGGTTTTAAATGATGTTCACCAGTCAGTTCTTTGGAGATCTGAGTTCTAGTTCTCCATATGCCTAATTATTGCATTGCCCTAGCATAGCATAGATCTGAAGAACTGTCTGCCCGGTAGGTTTCATTTAGTTTCCCTTTGAGCCAGCCCAGGTGGTTGGCATAATAAAGAGCTCTCAGCTTAGCTGTCATTTTCTGTAGCCAGATCTCAGCTTAGCTGTCATTTTCTGTAGCCAGATCCCAAACATTTAATGGAATTCTACCAATACTTTGAGGCCATAATCTATCATGCAGGAGATTCTTTTTATTTTATTTTTTTTTTTTGTATATGTATATTTTTAAGAGAAAAGATCTCATAGCTTTTATCACAATATTCAGAAACATTATATTATGAGAGTTTTCAAATAACTCTTATCAATGTTAATTTTATATTCTTCTATTACAAACTGACCCATTTTTTCTGTTTTTTCAAAGTTGAATAATTGTATACATCACAACACCCGACAACAACCGACAACAGAATAAACATAGAATGAGTGGAAGTTTCATCGCTATCAAACCCTGCGCTTTCCATAAATATACAATCATACTGTCTTCAAATACATGCAGTATATTTAAATAAACAATTCCTCTAGAAATTATAGTGCTACCCAAATACTTACTACCATTGCAGAAGAACTTGGATGGTATTCATTTTACTCCATACCAGTCATGGCATTCATTATTGAATATTGTGTTAGTTCTAATTCTGGAGGGTATAATGAAAAAGTAAAGTCTAACTTATTCTACATAGGTAGTAAATATATAATATTTGGGTTACACTGCTACCATCTGATGGCTTGCTCATTAAAATCTTTTGCAAGCAACAAGAATATAGTCATGTATATATTAAATAAAAAAAGAAACAATTTAAGATCAAATTGAAATATTTGATATAATGTTATTGTCATCGCCCAAATGCTCTTAATCAAAGAATAATTCCTTTCCCAATGAAAACAAGCCACACTGCTTTATTTTTCTATAGCAAAAAACAAGCTGCTTGTAATTTGGTTTATTAAAGTGCATACGATACTTAGCATGCAGCCAGTGCCTGTGTAATGTCGGTAAATGTGTGGTTTCTGCAGCTGTTCCTAAACAAGCATGCAGCACCCTAAAGAATAGAAAATGCAAGGATGGGCCATTGACCAACACTGTATTACAGATAAAGAAGTTATGATGTCCCTGAATATTGTTTTGTAGTGCCACTAGATGGCAATATTTACCCACCACTAGCTATTTTAGAAACTAGTCATGCTTTGTGAACAGAACCCAGTGTCTCCTAAAAAGGTCATGTATATAACTAGCTATAAAAACCAACGTTTTCAGTCAAGTTTCACCAAAAGTTCCTAAATGTTACCTATATTTATCAAAAACACAGTTTTGCACCTTATTTTCCATATTATACTTCGAAATGCTTAAAACTTGTTTGGCATCATGTATGTCCAGCAGATGGCACTACAGTATGATAATGTGTCACATGTAATTTAATCCTGGCCATGCAAGAGTTACGTAAACACAGCATCAAAGCACTTGAGTTTCATCGACATGGATTTTCTTAAATCCCACAAACTAGATCTTTACATTTAACTTGGTTAAATGCCTTTTAATGGGATTATCTGCAAATATATAAAAATATATTTCCCATACCAAATAACTTGACTGGGTTGCGGATATATTTGCACAGGTTGTGAAACCATGTTATAAAAATCTTTAAAACTACAGTTTAGGTTTATGTTGTAGATAGTTTTTCTAAACTAGCTCGCTTGATCCAAGCCTGAGGTAGTGTATATATATAATTACTTTTTCATTTCCTGTTCTCATGTATACTCATTAAAGGAGTTTCTTCTCAAGTTTGACAAAAAATAATTCAGGACTGAAGGGGTTAAACACTGTGTTGTTACAGTGATTTATCTATGTTCATCCCCAGACAGCATTACCAATTAAACCAGCTAAAACAAAAACCTAAACTGTGGATGGTACCTGAGATTGAAAACCACTGCCGTAATTCAATTACATCTCAAATAATTTGTTTCTGTTTTTTTTTGTTTTTGTTTTTTTTAAGTGATCTATAAATATTGCACTGTAGCACTATACTGCATTTCATTATTCTGAAGTATCGCTTTTGACCGGTCCTTAATTGTGGAAGTGGTAGCCCGTTGTGTCGTCTGCAGCAATCACTACTTATTTACCCTCTGATTGGCCAACAATCTTCCATATTCAGGTTAGTCCCTACTGTGCCGTCCTATTTTCAATCATTTCAATGAACAGCTATATATTACCAGGTGGCATTGTTGTATGTACGCCTGGTTTTGATGGTTTGTTCTGTTTGTTACCCAGATAGGACTGTGGTTTGGTTCCTTTGGAATAAAGCTCCTGGGATTCAATTTAGGGTCCAGTTGCTTTAAAATCTCATATTAGTATAAATTTGGTCTGCTTAATTTGTGGAAAAAAGATCCAGAATATGAGGGCCAGACAAAATTACTGCGATTTATTTAACAAAAGGGTCCATATCAATATAAATACTTGTAAACTAGCCCTATCGTAGATCTCTGTTGCAGTGATGTCAATAAATTACCCCTGGGAAAAAACAAACAAAACACTAGCAGGATTAATACAGTGCAATGCTACTGAGATCCATCAGACCACACAGAATACATTTCTCAACATTTACTTGGGAGCTTTAGCCGGAAGAAAGAAATGTCTTGTAAGGATCAGAGTGTATCCAGATCATACTCCCTCCAGCGATAATGCTGGTTTTCTGTTCCCACAACATGCCACTCATTTCAGTCAGGGCACCATTGTTGGTTTCCAGATGATTGGCTCAATAAGGTTCCATATCAGGTAGCCCTTTTCACTGCCACATTGTTTTTAACCTCTGGACATATCAATGACACAGATCATTTTAACATTTCCATATTGTTTCATTGCTACTGCTTGGCACAACTATTCCTACTGTGCAGATATTTTTAATCGCAACTTCCTAGTTTTGATTTCTTTCTTGATATTGGGATTCAGGGAAGCTGCACTAAAGCCCAGTTGTCACCTGAACAAAACCATTATTAAAGAAGATTTGCCAACAATCTGCACTTGTGGAAGAGATCCATGTAACTAGTGCCCCCACAGCTTAGCTTTGTAGGAAAGTGCCAACACAGTCCAGACACTTTCTCAATACAGTATAACTGTTTGGGGATCCCTCTTTAAAGTAATAAAGGTTTTGGGATTTTAGGGTCCTCATTCAAAATGACCGTGTTTGTCCATCTGTCTGTCACACACTACATTGGAACATCAGGAAACTATCTTGAGTTTCACAAATCTTTTTTTTTTTTGTTTTTTTTTTTTGTTTTGTCTCCCAGTCTGTAGAACCTTTAATTTGTACTGGGGGATAACCC
Source organism: Polyodon spathula (assembly GCF_017654505.1). Taxonomy (NCBI): domain Eukaryota; kingdom Metazoa; phylum Chordata; class Actinopteri; order Acipenseriformes; family Polyodontidae; genus Polyodon; species Polyodon spathula. The sequence goes on along the minus strand of NC_054548.1, from coordinate 16,332,529 downwards.
TATGAAATGTTGATTCTCTTCAAAACTCTTAGTATATTACATGCTGTGCATGCCACAGTAAAACAAATAAAGTTTAATTTTTATACTTATACATTTTTATATATGCATCCTTTTTATGATTGGAACTCCACCTCAGAACTGTATATGTCACAGTCTTCTTAGAACATTAATCTGTAAGTCATTGTGTAACTTTCAAACCTAAGCTTATCGGTTTACCAGCTGTTTCTAGCATGCTATCTGAACAAGGCTGAAGCTGAAACATTTAGACAGATAGATAATGTAGGAACATAAATTAGGGATCCCCTTTTTATTTACTAGTGTCATAAGTGGTGGTCGTATATTTTGTTGCAGAATCTTTGTTAGTTAGCATGTGCATAAATTATATATTTTATTGACATTAATAGCCAGAGTTAATCAGATAGCATTAAACAGATATGCAATAACCATAAACATTATTCTCTTATTATGTCATATGGGGCTCACTGTTGGTGTTTTCATCTTTGTAGTAAAAGGCTAGTTAGTAAACTGGGCCTTACACAGCATGGTTTCCTCTCTAGTTATCAAGAACTCAGCATGAGGTAAGCTATAGAGAATTCTTCAAGATTGCATTAATGATAGCTTGAGCTTTGTGATAACTGTAATGCCCAAAGCTATTTCATGCTTCTAATCTTGTCAGCTTGAAATGTTGTCTTATATAATGACTATGTGACATTTTTAGAAATTGAACTGTCAATATATGAACACACGGCATAATTAAGCCTCATATTGAACAATGTTTTCCTGCAACAACCAATCACGTTAGGGTCATGGGATTGATACATTTATATGCGTTTTTACTGTATACTAGATCTGAAACAAAAACACATTGGAAATGTGAAAAAACACCAAAAGTGCCCAGCTATTTAAAGCAGAGATATCAAAAACACAAGCCAAGTTTCAAGAAACATTTGGGTCAACCTTAACAGCACAAAGCAAATAGGCATAATTGTAAAACCAAGGTATAACAGTTTTCAATGAACATTGCCCTCTTCATTCTTAAACGTATGTGTTTTCTAACACACACATTAGATCTAATGCAGTCAGTACTCATTGTCATTTAACACCATTATCCGATCACTGGAAAAAATAATCTAGCAATCAACGCATTCAATTCACATTCCAGGTACTTAACAATCTGCTATATATTGTATTTGCAACGTATCTGGTCCACAGCAGAAAGAAATGGAGACGGCACAGGATGCAGTTTAAAGCAGTGAAAACTGCTATTTGTATTGAAGCTTTGGAACAGCAGGCAAATGAAATCTCTCTTATTAAATGGTTTAGCTCAGATAGACAGGCATGAAAACCACAACACAACCCCGAGCTGCTCTCAGGCATCTCTTAAATAGTGATCCCCACCAAGCCCTATTAGTGTATTACTCACAGTAATACACTAACATTAACTAACACTCAAGTACAGCGGTGCAGGGCTCTCTATATGGGGCTATGGCAACGCTGGGCTCCCTCTCTGGGCTTCTTGCGGTGCGGGGCTCTCTCTCGGGTTCTGACGGCATGGGCCTCTCTCTCTGGGGCTCTGGTGGCATGAGGTACTGTCTCCTTGGTAGAGCAGGATAGTCGCTTCCAGGTGGCGGAAGGTACTCTTTCCCAGGTGTCGCTGTGCAGTCTCTCACTAGCAGCGGTGTGGCGTGCTCTCAATAGCAGTGCTCTCAATAACAGCATTTATATTAATTTCATACAGTATTAAATGTCATTGTTTATATGATAGTGAAAAATAATAAATACATACATGTCTATGTATTTGTTTATTTCAATATTTATATGAATGTATTTATTTATTTGTGTTTTACTTTTACCAAATATATAGGCTATCTTTCAGCATAGCTAATTCTCAGAAATGATGTTACTTTTTTGTCCAGGGGGGGACCACAAATAGCGTTAGTCTCAACGACCAGTAGTAGCACTGACAGTTAACCCACAACATGCTTGCACAGTGAAGGTTGTAGGTTCAAATCCCATGTATAGTAGACCTTTTTTTTATTTCTATAATGAAAGATTTTTTTGCAGGCAAATGTTCCATTTTGAAACATAAATAAATCATTTAATATAAATGATATAGACATCACAATAATTGCATTCCCTAGTGTATTTCCATGTTGACAAAACAAGTTAATTGTCATCAAAATTGGATGTCCTGTAACATACATATGCATGGATAAAAGTGCCTGGGGTCTGCAAAAATCTTCAAAAAAAAATATCAGGAGAAAAAGAATTGAGATGGGCATTTTTACCTTTCTTTGGTGACTTATTTCTCTTACTGTATAACATGTATTTACTTTTTTTCTGCATTTCACGTATGAGTGTGGGGAACTACAAATTAAATGTGGAATGGTACTTTTGGCTGATTTACCTTTGCTGCCCCAATACCCTGAAAACACATAAACTATTTGTGCTGTACAGATAGTCAGTGACAGTTCTCATGCGTCGCTGTAACTACCATTCCTCTCGATACAGATATTTAGTAGTGTTTACAAGCAAAAACAAGTTGTCTTTAAAATGCCTCTGAAAAAATTTAAACCCATGATGACATGAGACTTGAGAATCACAACCAAAAGCAGGGAGGGGGGTCTCTGCATGCTTTTGAATAGAAAATGATAAATTAGTCACTATATATTAACTATCCAACATTTATAAAAACACATTTGTTCACATGTTTACACATAAACAGAAAGTGGTGAGTGTGTGAAATGGGATACCAAGTAGGGCTGCAAGTTTGGTTTCCTGTGCCAAACAACCAGTACAAATGAATATTTGTAACGAGTATGACCATTTCTTTTTTATACAAGTAATACTAAAATATTTTATTATAGATGTTATTAGTCATTATTCAGACAGAAAAAAAAAAATATGTAAAAAAAATGCATTTAGTCAGCTTCTGGCTCCAATAGCGCAGGACTGTCAATGTTAAGTCTAGAGATAGAGAACCAGTCCTGGAGAGAACGAGTGTGGACTATCACCACAGCAGTCTTTGAGCTAAACAAAACATTTTGCATTTTGTTGAAAAGCAAAGCAATAGTATATCTCATTCATCCTCTAAGAGGACAGTGTTTTTATCTTAGCAATCTACATAAGATTTGCTGTTTGTTTCTTTCTTTTAAAGAAATGTCTTTTTCTCCTAATGTTTAGTTGTTTTTTGGTGTGAGATGTAAAAAGTGTCTAATAAATGCTTAAGCCTGCTATTGTTTGCACACAAATAATCTGTTTTATTATACATCCTGTTGAAAAGAACATCAATAATATATCAGCCAACGAGTAAACAGCACTTTTTATCTTAACAAAGTTAAGATATACTTACAGCTGCTTGTGATAAGAAACAGCTTCTTCGGTCTTCAGTACAGTGATATAATCACATTGTGAAATGGAAAATACTAAACAAGCAAACAACGAAGCAACAGAGACAGCATCTTCATTTGGTCTGCTGGAGGATCTCTGGAGCGCCTTTACAGTCTAATTGAATTTCAATTGTCTGCTAGTTTATTCCTAATTTGGACAAAGTATCCAAAGAAAACAAGCAGCAGAAGCTGATTCTGGGGCTGTGCAAGTCTACATTTTTCTGTGTGTGTAAGGGCATTCAGTGCAATTTAAAATGCCACAGCAGCAAGCCTTGCAAAAACAAATATAGTGATTTGTATGTTTCTAAATGTAAATTGTGATATTTTTTCTTTTAAATGTGCTGTCATTATGTTTTCTTTATATGTATCTAATTTGATTGAACTACTTTAATTTTGCCTGACTATTATTATCTAAATAATCAAATCAGTGTTTTAAAATGAGGTTCAGTCCAGTGGAGCTCTCAATGCGGTTTATTCTGAAAATGTTGTCATCTCAAATAAAAACCTTTAAGGAGTGTTTTTTGCTTTCAAAAAGCAGCCTCTGTCTTTATTCCACAGACGTGGCATTGCCTGGCGCTGGACGGGGTCTGCAAAACCTGTTTTCAAAAAAGGGGTAGTTCACCCCTTCCTGTGATTTATGAGAATATTAAACGTTTATGAAGCATACTTTTCATTCTTTTTTCTTTCTTTCTTTCTTTCTTTCTCTTTCTTTCTTTCGCTAAAATTAGACAAAAGTGAACTGACATTTGATTTTGCAGTTTAAATACTGTGTATGCAGTGGTCTTATAATATGAATAAAACAATCCATTTTAATTGTGTATATTTATTCTTCTAAAACTGTATTTTCTACATAATAAGGGGAGAACACTATGGAAGTTATTTCAAACACGTGTAGCTGTGGGTGCTATTGTGGGCAGTTAATATATTCTTAAGAGCAATATATCAAAGGACCTCCAAAAACTATTCTAACCTATTGTAATGTACAAACCCGTTTTTAATATCGCTCTCTGAAAACGATAGCGGATTTACAAGTTACAACAAGCCAAAAATAGACCACATTCCAGACTGTTCAAAGTTCATGAATCATGTTTGTTCAACATGAGCAAATGATTTAATACTGGGAATCTCTTCTTAGAAAGATGGTATTTATTAAGCATGCAATGAAATAAGTTTGAAAATCACACAAAACAGTTACACAATTAAATGTCACATTAAAACATTACAATGAGAACTAAGGTTTAAGACAAAAATTCATCAAAGAAATACCAGTACATACTGACACAAGGGGTCACAATACCTGAATAGATATTTTAAGAGTATTGTTACCTAGCCTGAAAAGTAGTCTCTTGCGTTTCTCCGAATGTCAGGGCTCCCAACCTTGATGGATAAATACTTAGAGATGAGGGCTCCAGGTGCAGTCTTTAATTTCTTAGTCTTCTCAAGTCTGAGGCAGCTTCAAAGGTTTGGGGCAGCTAGTGGGTCCGGGGAACTAGCGGGTCGGAGGGAGCTAGTGGGTCAGGGGAACTAGCGGGTCCAGAGGGAGCTAGCGGGTACGGAGGGAGCAAGAAGCTGGGCTAAAGCAGGGGTTTTATACTTTTCAAACAAAGAGATTGTTTGATTTCCCGCTGCATGCTCCGATTGGCTATTTTGTTGCACATGAGCTTGCAATCTTGATTGATTGCTCACCCCCCTTCCTCTGTCTGATTATCATAATCTGGAAAGGGGAAACTTTAAAACATGCATAACTTTTGCTAAATAATCCAGATTTTATTCTGAATTCCTGTTATTTTTACCACAAGAAATTACATTTCTTTAGACACCAAACATGTCCAGTTGCGATTTTGGTTATGGCTTGGCTTGCAAACAGTTTAATTCTCTTGGGGATTTATTACTTGGGTTATTCTATACTTTTTAGGCAATTTAAGAATAAAAAGACTTGTATCTTGTATTCAGTAGTATTAAATCATTATGTGAAATTTGTCTTAAATCTTTTAAGATATTTTCCTCTCTTTTTCAGACTCCTATGTTAAATCACCTCTCTCTCCCTAGACTGGTTAATTAAATCACGGAGATGGTTTTGATTAGCCATTTGTCTCCTGAGTGCCTGGTGCATTCAAGGTGTGAGGTTGATAGTTATCTCTAGGCAAAGCTAGACAAAGTAGATTAAGGTTCATTCCATGTAGATTCCTGATACTGTAACATCATAAAAACATAAAATAGGAAAGTTCATGACCTTTGCAATATATTTGTGATGACAATGCCTATAGAACCTACACACACTTGGAGTTTAATGTTTGAGGTCACTACTGTATCCTCCTAAATTGCTTACCACCTCCCCGTTACAAATGAGGCCACGGTCTCAATGGGTCAACTTCCTGCATAAATAATAAATACAGAAATAATGAATCAATGATGTGTACCTTGACTAATTTTATGTTCATTCAATTAAAAAAATATCTTTAAGATCTGTTCAGGAGCTATGCATTTGCTCAAAGCACATTTCACAATTTGAGTATGTCGCTTTACTCAAAAACTGAAAACGCTGTCTCTTCTTTGGGGTCTTCAAGTGGGCACCTTCCATCCTTGGTGTTTCATTTCATTAAGAGGACTCGACAGTGATTCTGGCGTCCCAGCTTCTCCCCACCGACATGCCCCACTCAGCTAAGTCCAGCTTACTTACCTTCCTTTACATCTATGTTTCTTTTTTTCCACTGTGCTTGATGTCTCCAACCAGAATCTTTTCGTCTCAACCAGAGACAGTTTCTGCTCTTTTCTGCTGCTTCAGATATGTTCTTCACTATGCGTCGCAACTCCTGACTACTGAATCCGATGTCTGAGAAACCGGGTTGTGGAGTGTGCCACAAATACTCGACAACCAACCTCCGCTGGGTAAACCTGGACTTTCCATCCTCGCTGTTCCACTTCAGCATCTAGTTGAATGTATCAAAGTTTCTTCCTTTCATACCCCTCATCCACAGCATCCTCCCATGGCACTGTTGACTCTACCAGGTGAACAAGGCATGCTGATCCAGATCACAAGACAATATCAGGTCGAAGGTTAGTGGTGGCAATCTCAGGTGGGAAAATAAGCCATTGTCCAACATCTGCCAGCATTTTCCAGTTTCTAGCAGCTTCCAGTTGTCCTAGACGAGAGTTTGTTTATATATATATATATATATATATATATATATATATATATATATATATATATATATATATATATATAGAGAGAGAGAGAGAGAGAGAGAGAGAGAGAGAGAGAGAGAGAGAGAGAGAGAGAGAGAGAGAGAGATAGATAGAATTTTATCATTTTTCATGTTATTTTATTTGAGAGCTGGTGTATTATGTAATGTAGTACAGTCATACACAAAGACAGCACTTAATAAGCTAAGGGCCTGTAAAATATTGAACACAAACACAAGCTATTGCCTGTTTTGTAGAAGAAGCATTAGCTTTTAAGAACACAAATGGCAAAAATATATTTTATGCATTTTTCAATCCTCACAAGTTGTGTCCTTTGTTTAAACGGAAACGCATTGCATTTTTTCATCAGTTTTTCATTTTTCAGGTGCGTAAATTAAGCAGTTCACGCATCCCAAAGAATTGAATGTTATAATATGTTATAATATATAGATTTTGTATTTTATATACAGGCTATTTTAGAAGCACAGGTGCTGCAGAAGGCCCTATACAGTGATTGAAGTAGTGTTTACCCAGTCTGTCAATATTCTCTATGGTACCTGAGATTTTTACCCGCCTGACAATTTGCTAAAGTCAATTTGCATGTGACTACTGTGGCTCTGCTTATGCTTGGACAAATATTATATCAGAGATTACAGGCCTAAAGAAATTAATCAAAGTAAAACTTGATTTAACCTATAAACACTCACTTTAAGGATTAAGTGGTATCCACTCAACACAGACACAACGTGTCTTTTGCCAGACACATACAAACCATAACAAGTCATATTTTTGGACAGCTTGGTCCAGTCAAGGAAAGATATTATCAAGTTAGTTTGTTAATAATTTGTTAAGTCTTGGTACAAATGTTAAATATTTTAAAATTAGAATTCTATTGGATGTTTTTGCAAGCTAATTGTTGTGCCATATTTAATGGCTTTTGTTTGTTTTTTTTAAATGAGGAGAGCAGGATGAATTGCTTTACTGAAGGATTATCAAGTATACAGTATGCATGTAGTTAGTTCAGTAGTAAGTAGAATTTCCAGGGGAGTGATTAGCCTATGCTGCAACATCAACATAATAAGAGCTGTGCTTTCTTAATAACCTCTTAGTAAGCTGATGGAATAGTTTAACGATTCTAGCTTCCTTATAAATATGTAGAACGCTAATCAGTAAAAAAAAAAAAAAAAAAAAAAAAAGACCTTTGCATGTTTAATAAACATGAAGCAAATAAAATTATCTTTGCACATGTTTGGGTAATTAATGTAATCATTCAGATCCGGGCTGTGTTGATGAATGAACTCCATCTCCCATTTTATGGGAAAACTCCCTTCATTTTACAAAGATAGCAGAACTAAAGCTGTTTAATTGAAGCAGATACATTATATGGTAATGAGTGACTATATTCTGTTCTTATTTTAGGGCCTGGCATTAAATGTCATTTAAGGCACTGTTGGAGAATTTATTTTATTAGGGTGTATTAGTGTATCATTCCTTGAGTTCCTTGGTTTGGATCCCTGTGGAAGAGCAAAGCTCTGCTCTTTAGAAATTGGCAGGGATGGGGTTAACTTCCCCTACCTGCCTGGGTTTATTATGTTCTGGGGTTGATTAGTTGATTAGGTTGATTAACGATCAATCAGCGCCCAGCCACCTGATATAAAAGGAGGCCTCTGCTTCTCATTTGGGGAGAAGGGAGCTGAGGAAGCAGGTTGGTGTTTGTTTTGTGGTTTTTGAATTTTCTAAATCCAGTGAAGGCATTGCCCAGCCTGGAAACTTTATTTTTGTGAGTTTTGTTTTTGCTTTATTTGTGTTTGAGTATCTGTTATTTTGCCCTTGTGCACTTTATTTTTGTCTATTTATAATAAAATAGTTATTTTTTTGAACTGCAGTCTGTCTCTGGGCCTCTATCCACTCGCCAGCCTGCCACAATCCCCTTATAAATTTGCATACTTTTCCCCCCTCAATTTAAATGAGTAGCTAAGTGTAAAGATCACTTTTATGAGCAATAAAGGTGTTTAGTCCAGTGGCATCACTATGGAGTGCAACACCCCACAGGTTGTATCATGTGCCAGCATGCCAACCTATTCCTACCCCCCCCCCCCCCCCCCCCCCCCCGATCTGCAGCACGAGTTAATATGCACGAAAGCTGAGACTACTGATCAGCGAGAATAAAAACAATGAAAATTAATCTATGCTTGCTGCTTGTTAATGGACTTGAATAATAAAATAGCAATACATGAATGTTCAATAAAAATCACTTGGACAAAAACACGTGTGCCTTTAGTAAACCTGTACCAAGTGCAAGTGACAACTTACACGTCACATGAATGTGCTTTTTATATCAGCTTGCAAGAAAATGGCATTAGATGAAGGAACGAGTGGGTTTGATAGCTACAGATGAGTATTTTGAGCTACAGCCTCCAAACCATATATATGTAAGTATCTGCCTATACTTCTCAGCATTGAGGAGACCATTAATTCTGACCAAATCCCCAACTCCATTTGCAGAAATGCAGCCCCAAACTTGCAAGGAACATGCTTCACTGTTGCCTGCAGACACTCATTCGTGTACCGCTCTCCAGCCCTTCGGTGAACAAACTGCCTTCTGTTACAGCCAAATATTTCAAATTTTGACTCATCAGTTCAGAATACCTGCTGCCATTTTTCTGCACCCCAGTTCCTGTGTTTCCGTGCATAGTTGGCCGCAAGTCTTCCATGAAGGCCATTTCTGACCAGACTTCTCCAGACAGTAGATGGGTGTACCAGGGTCCCACTGTTTTCTGCCAATTCTGAGCTGATGGCACTGCTAGACATCTTCCGATTGCGAAGGAAAGTAAGCATGATGTGTTTTTCATCTGCTGCAGTAAGTTTCCTTGGCCGACCACTGCGTCTATGGTCCTCAACATTGCTCGTTTCTTTGTGCTTCTTCAAAAGAGCTTGGACAGCACATCTGGAAACTCCTGTCTGCCTTGAAATTTCTGCCTGGGAGAGACCTTGCTGATGCAGTATAACTACCTTGTGTCTTGTTGCTGTGCTCAGTTTTGCCATGGTGTATGACTTTTGATAGGAAACTGTCTTCAGCAACCTCACCTTGTTAGCTGAGTTTGGCTGTTCCTCACCCAGTTTTATTCCTCCTACACAGCTGTTTCTGTTTCAGTTAATGACTGTGTTTCAACCTACATATTGAATTGATGATCATTCGCACCTGTTTAGTATAATTGTTTAATCATACACCTGACTATATGCCTACAAAATCCCTGACTTTGTACAAGTGTACCTAGAAGAATTGATGCTGTTTTGAAGGCAAAGGGTGGTCACACCAAATATGGATTTGATTTAGATTTTTCTTCTATTCACTCACTTTGCATTTTGTTAATTGATAAATATAAACTATTAACATGTCTATTTTTGAAAGCATTCTTACTTTACAGCATTTTTTCACACCTGCCTAAAACTTTTGCACAGTACTGTATATATATATATATATATATATATATATATATATATATATATATATATATATATATATATATATATATATATATAAATGAAAATTTGAACTGTAATTACTGTTGTAGTTACAATTTTGTTCAAGTAACTTGTAACTGTAGCAAATTATTTTTTAAAACGTCCCCATCACCAGAGAACAGTACCCTAGGATAGCATTGCAGCTTACCAGAATTTGTATCTTATTTTTTAAAAGCACTTAAAAGAGAAGCATAGCCTGTATTTAATGTATCATCTTCACTGTCAGTAAATAATTATTTTAATTTAACTTTAAAAGTCAGACAACTTTATTATGATGTTATTAAAATGCTGCATAATAAAAGCTACAGCAATAAAATGTGTTATCGTCCTATTCATAGCTTTACTAAATGCGATCCAATCAGTTATTTTAATTTAGTGTAAACTTATCTCTGAGTAATAGCTTGGGAGGGAACTACATTTTTGTTTACATTATTTTGGCCCAATGCCAAAAATGTTAACAAAAATATATACAGTATTAAGTACACAACTAACTTTCCCAAATGAGTCAAAAAACGAATCTATAAACACAGACATTAAACTAAAAGTACATGACATGAATGCAAGAACCCAGCCAGATAATTGTACAATAACACCCATTTAGAAAACTTACCAAGTAAAGAGATTCGACCTCCATGGCTGTAGCAGATCCAGTGTTGTGTAATGTCTCAAAAGTTAAAATAGTTCAAAGTAAATCGAGATCCAGCTGTAAAAATCATATTAGTAAAATGCATTTTTTGTGTTTTTGTTGTCAGTACTTGAGCAATTCAGAATGCTGCAAGCACCTTTGGGTAATGTGTAACTGGTAGTTTTTGATGGTGAAAACCTTGAACCTTCCAAACTTGTGACACTCCATTTTAGAGAAATTTTCAGTGGGGTACAACAACATTTTGTGGGGCGCAAAAACTCCTTACAATCCCACTCTAGCAACACCACAGGTTTATTACTATCCAGATAAATCCATGTATCTACTTGTGATCATTTTAATTTGTGTTAATGTATAACAACAGTTAGGTTGTTTTCGCTATGGCAGTGATTGATCAAGGAGGGAAAAATCAATTTCAAATAAATGAACCCAGGAGCGTCTTTGTTATTTGAGAGCTCAGCTGCTTTGCTTGTTTTTGAAAGGATTGGAACACAAACACATATTTCAATTTCCATTTACTTACATAGTGTGGGTGTAAATAATGCGCCCACTTGGTAGAGCAGCGAGGAATCTCCATGGAAACACTTGATCACTGCCATTTAAGCCTGTGGCACAGATAACATGAGCTGGCTCACTTTAACCTCTCTGTGACAGTGCTGAACAAGATCTCCAGCCTTCATAACCCTTTCTTTGTTTCTCTACTGACATCACCTGCCTTGCTGAAAGCTGTAGACCATCTTCTTTTTAATTTACCAACATTTCAGATTAGATTTTCCAAAATGAAACCATTAAACAGAAGCAAGGAGCACAGATGTTTTCAAAGAAACAAATACCAGATGGAAATGGTTTCAATATATAATATGTACCTCTTTATCGTGTTTGTTATGCTTGCTAAGGTCTATTATTATTATTATTATTATTATTATTATTATTATTATTATTATTATTTATTATTATTATTATTATTATTATTATATTTTAGGCTAAACCACATTAACATTACATTTAAATACAGTCCCTGAAATTGAAGACCTATACACAGGACATTATTTATTTAAGTACATACAGCATGTAGGATAATAAAAATATTGTTGACATTCAGCTGACTTACATTAAAATTTGAAATAAACTAAATCCCATTAGCAGTTTTTTTCATACCACACTTTTTTGTTTTGTTTACACAGCCTTTCAACTTTTAACAAATATGACTTGTTTACTTCTATTCTTTTGTTTACTTCTATTCTTTGTTTTATTTCTAGTGGTGCAAACTGCACTGAAGCAAATGTCGTTTTGGTTTTGAATAGATTTGAATGAATGAATCTGTTTTGCTTAGTGTTGCTTGCTGTATAATGGAACCCTGCTTCAGTGCAATGGGACTGAAATACAATTCTTATCATTTTTTGAATGTGTAGATTGCTGTATGTGCATTTATTATGACAGCCTCGCAATAGTTGTGCAGTATATATATATATATATATATATATATATATATATATATATATATATATATATATATATATATATATATATTTATCTTATTGTATTTTTATAGAGGGCATGGGCAGTATTTACTGTAAATAGGCAGTTAATTAAAAATAGTGGGGGACTGTATGTTACCATTACTGACACTAATGAGAAACTATGGTAACCAAATTATTTTTCTGTGTGAGGTTGAAAATGTTAAAGAAAATCGGATAATGTTTAATAAAAAATATGTATGTAGTTAAAACATGATGTATACTATATTATTATTGATATATATCTATTTGAGTTGTTTTATTAATGTGTATCTGTAATAAAACTAAATTTGTGAAAAAACCAAAAATTGTAAAAAATAAAAATAATTTCACAAGGCTCTATGTATCAGCAATGCCCTCCATCAATTGGTAAGGAAGACCTTAAAATCTGGGTAACAGTTTACATTAAGTATCTCTAAATACTGTACATACGTAGTCACTTAGTAAATACATGTGTACTAACATAATTACAACGTTATGCATAGTTACAATGTACTTAATGTGTAATTTTGTTTGTATGATATAACCCTAACCCCACTAACCCTAACTCTAAACCAGACCATAACCAATTTCTAGTACAACTATGTACTTACATATATCGTGCAAAAAGATGTACATGTTAAGTACATTGTAACTATGCATAATAACATTATGTATAAGTGCACATGTATTTTTTGGTCAAAAATGGCAAGCTGTTAAGATCAGAATTAATTACCAGTGATTTATTATAAGAACATCTCTTCCGGTAATGATGCTTGGTATCTCATAACAAACATTTTACACCTCTATAATTGCAGCCCGTTCAATTGGCTTCAAAGCAAAATCAATTATTTTTGGATCACAGAGTTTTCCTCTCATTGAGGTGTGTTCCTTTATCTGTTAATAAGCTCTCAGTAATATAATATGAGTAACAACAAAATAAACTTCTTTGCCAAACCTTTTTGACAAATGTCTTTCAGTGTCTTGTAAAAAACTTTTGTGTCAGTGTCACAAAGATGTTTGTAGTGGATGACGTCAGACCAGAACCAGGAACCAACAAATAAACAATAGAGAGGTGGAGTTTGGTGATTGGTGTTGTTCAGCATTTAATAATGAACAGACAGAAAATAAAAGGTTGTAAAGACAAACAAAACACAGGACACGGCACTTTCGCCAAAATAAAGAAAAAAACAAAACGGACTGCACAGACAAACAAAGTGATAGTTTAACTATTACTTTGATTATTACCTCCGTCTCCAATCCCATTCTCCACTCACCAAACACACAACCCCGAGTGAGTGAAAACATGCTGCTTTTATGCAGCTGTACCGAAACCCGATTGCTAATCAATCATTCAATTGGAGTCGTGGTACAACTGCATGTGAATTAATATAGGCAATTCCCCGTGCTCGCATATTATTACATTTTACCTGCACGTGAAGTGCTGTGCAATCCTCGTATACAAAATATATACAAATATAAAAAAATATACAAATATACATTTTAAACAACTTGTGTTCCACCGACCCATTTATATCCTGTGTACTAATGACCATACACCAACATTAACACACAACAAGCAACATATAACATTGAAATACACACAGGGGTGGGAAACATTGCCCCAGTCAGTGACAAAGAATGTTCTCCAGTATTTCTCAGATTTTTATTAACATAGCATAATGCAACACGATTACCCCATTAATAGGTATATTTTACAAAAGCTTCTCATCAACGTCCTTTATCCTGCCCTCAGATGTTCACACTATCTTTGCCTTGCTCAGTGTTGCCTTTGCCTGCTGTTCTGACAACCACAGTTAGGTTTGATGAGTTCAGACCTTTCAGACTCTAAATTGATTCATGATTTTTTAACAAAAGATATATTCTGAAAACTAAGCCCTATCAAGCTAAAGCATTAACAATTTGACATAGTTTGAGATTTCAGGACAATATGCATGTATGCCTCATGAGAATTGTGTAATACCTAATTGTCATCGACACAGAACATTAAATTACATGACCATATTCAAGAGTGGTTAGGACAGTCTTTATTATAAATTCAGTTTTTGAAATCAGGCCATGGGCAGCTTAAGTTCAATGCTGCGAATCTATCTGTGCACCAACAGCAGCATTGATCTTTAAATGAGTTAAAATCAGGGCTGTTAAGAAGATGTGTTGCTATATCTGCCCACATACAAAAAGGGATTTAAATATGAAACAATAAGGTGCACCTTTTGATATACTACAGGTGTAAATAAATTACTTCGGATAGGCTCAGACTTTGTTAAATAATATTTTGATGTTTTTATTTCTGTCGATTTCCCTGGGAATAATTGTAAAGATCAAAAGTTAATGCTGAGTCATTCAACACATTTATTTGTTTAAACTCAAAGAGGATGTTTAAGTAATTTGACACCATCATCTTTACCAAGGCTACTGAAAAACAAAGCAAAGGCTACAATTCACATGACTTGCAAATTCATCTTTGTGAAGCAGCATAATGTTGGCCTGCATCTTCAGCCTTGAGTCTGTATGGAGCTTCAGTCACAGCTAAATCAAAATAATAATCAATAGCTGCTTTGAAATCTATCCTGGAGATCGACATATAAGCATATTGCTGCGATCCATCATTAACAATAGTAGGGGAGTGCCCAAGTACAAGCATAAACAAGTATTCGTAATGAGTATAGCCATTTTAGTGGACCCTTTTTTCAAACCTAAATGCTGACATATTTTACTTTTAGTTGAGATCCTGTTAGAACATGTTTAATTCACACAAAACATTGGGAGTAAATAATTTAAAGTTGATAGAGAGGCAACAAGCTTTGATTATTTTTCTTAGTGTATACTATATATTTGAAACTCTTCTTGGGTATATTAAGTTCCTTTCTGATAAAATGTATCAATAAAACATAATAATGTATCATGGGTGATAATGTGAATGGCAAATGATATACAGTACCACTTACCATTAACCATTTGTAGTCCTATGTCCGACATTACAATTTTCCTTTTCCAGTCCAATGTCGGACCCTGTCCGACATCATCAAAAAGATAAAGAGGTATGTGAAAAATACAGCAAACAAGGGGTGGGGCTTGGCTGTAGATACAGTACTGAATGTTTTTACAATGCCTTTTGAACCTGTTTTACTCTTAAAAGAATATTTTAAACATTGCGTGTAAAATAAACAGCTCGTGTGAAAATAAATTGGACCTGACGAGCCTGACAAGGGCATAAATGGACTGCAAAGGGTTAAATGAAAATACTGTTCATTGTTCAAAATTGAAAAAGTTTTTATTTGTTATGCTGAATTATAATACTACTCACTTTAATTGTAGAATCAGATTAGAAAATTCGACATATTTTGCATATTTTTTTTTTTTTTGTAGTTGAAAAAATATAACCTCTTACATTAAGTAGCAGGCCCCCTGTCAGTCCCCTAAAAACATATGCAATATTCTTGTTTAATATGCTGGTTTATTATATCATTTTTAAGCCTATTACTACAGTATGTTTTATATATGATGGAACCAGTCAGGACCCAGTGTCATGCAGGGTTGACCTGGGTGACAGATGCAAGTAAACAACGTACGTATCAATGTCCCGGAAGCAGCTTGTTACAGACACTTCTATCCAAGCTTCTCGTTGGCCCAAATGTTGATTAGCGCAAACATTTCTTCATCCCTGCTGCAATCAGGCTCATGGTGTGTCTCAAGCAACAAAAATATGGCTAAACAGAATAAACAAATACATTCCTTGAGGAAGTGAAACCTTCATGCAGGCGTGGCTGTTTGTTATTTCCTCCGCCGTCATGCATTTTGTTTCGCTTAACCCGGATCAAAGCTTGTTGACCCACATCCTGATTTATGTTGCTGGTACCGGGTTAACCCAGGTAGAAGTGCCAGTGTGAAAGGGGCTTAACGAACACACCAGACTCAACCACTTTTTAAAATTCTAAAACTTGAAAAAGTACACTGGCTATATTTGATGATAATTTTGTATGGCCACATTTTCGGAGAGCTGCTGTCAGTGTGTCAGTGAATTTCTACATACATCCTCTTTGAAAAGGGATTTCCTAAGAATGTAGTTTCCAAAAGCACACATTATTTAAAAAGAAAAAATGTTACTATTAAGTTTACTTGGGGATTTTAGACTTTTTGAAATGTTATTCATTATGTCCATGAAACTAAACTAAATAATATATATCTATATATATATATATATATATATATATATATCTATATATATATATATATATATATTTGTGTGGTGTGGTCATCATGTGTCTGTTGACAACATTATTAAGATACACCGCCATAACTACTGATGAGGCAAAGTTACTTTGAAACAAGAACCAATGTCTTGGTTTTGAAAAAAACTTTTCGTTTGAAGATTCTTTTTTTGGTTTTTGTTTTTACTGCCAAAGATATGTTCCACGAGTTGTATGCATTGTTTTTTTTCTCATGAATGGTGTGCTCAACAAGAATTAAAATGAGACATTATGACTTTGAAATGAGCCAAATCCTTGTAAACTGAACATCAAACCAATGTCTGGTCACATTCTGGATGAAAATCAAGGCGAGAGATGAATTTTATGGCACTTCGGTTTTAGCCCCACGTACTGCAGACATTTAAAATGGTTGTTTCAAATTGGTTTCAGAAATGGCAGTGGAATGTTATGTTTTGGCATGTTCTAGCATCGACATGTTACAGAAGGCATGAGCTCTGTCACCATGCATGCAGTCTGGCAAAGAGTGCATTTGTAAATATCCAGATTTTGTGTTTTCATTTTTCGCTGATCCAAAAAAATAACTTGTGGCGCTCCTCTCCCCTGAAAAGTAAAACCTGCAAAACCTCTTTACAGATCATGCGAGGTCATTTGTGTTGCCACTGTGTTTTTACAAAGGCTATGAGACATGAGCCATTCGGTTTAAAATAGATAGTAAATGCCCCTAAGGAATCCTAAACCACTTTCACAAATGGAATATGACAGCCTGCTGGAAGCTAGACATCCTTTTTGTGCTTCAGAGACCACTGAAGGAACTTGAAGAAGGTTATAAAAGATTACTAAAGACACTGATAGTCTAGCAACAGCACTGTCCTCAGATAGCCTCTTAAAGAGAGGATTTTCTAATTGGGTTTACAGTGCGACCAGACACATAATTTTAACTCCTTCTATTTTCGTTAAGGACACTTTCTCTATCACAATGCTTTATTTAATACCCGGTCCGCCTAGTGCTGTACTGTGCACACTACATTGAGCCTTGCTTATCTCTGATAGCTGTGTGCTAATCTCAATACAGTCACATTTGCAAAGGTAAAGGAAGGGCAGGAATATAAGGGACATTCTATATCGTCATAAGCATCCATTCTGTCACTTCTAGTCACTTGAGAGACCAGTAGTCACCGCTTTCAAGACATGAAGGATTCATCCCAATGGCGGAAAAATAAAAGTAAAATAATTGGCTGTCAACACTATTAATACTGCAAAACCAAGAATATGTTTGACAGCCTGTTTAGAAAGCTTGACGCACCACTAGTCATCCTCTTTCTTTCTGCAGGTGTTTGTCACAAAGAGGCAGTTTATAGAGTAAAACAGGACATCCATTTATGTACAGATGAAACATTTCTGGTGTAAGTGTCATTTATAGGTATATCATTTAGTGAATCTGATCTGTTGTTTTTTTGTTTGTTTTTTTTAGAAAATACTAGTAGTTTGTTTGGAAAAACATGCCACGAGTCATGCTCATTTACAAGTTGTTGGCACTTGGAGTGAGTTTAAACACAGACAGGCAATGGGATAAACCACTGGTTCTCTGTTAGGCCCCAAACAAGTGGAGAAAAACAGGTACTACGTTAAAAGCATTGGTGAGATAGTACGTTTTCTAGTAGTCAATGAACTCCCCCTTTGTGGTGATAGTGATAAAATAGATGATGTGGACCACTTTACAACTGGGCTTTTCATAAAGCTATTTGAATACACTCTACAGAAAGAGCCCTCTAGGTCTACTGCCCCCCCATCCTAAATTTGCTGGAGTCGGGCCTGCAGGTCACCAAGAACAACAACAACAAAAAAAAAAAAAACCTGCTTACATTATAAATAGGATAATAGACCACTTGAGTTCATTATGAGAGACTCATTTAAAAACAAAAGGCATCAGAGATTAAATTGTAGAATAAGTATGTTATTATTTTATTAACACACAGTTTTTTAAATCAGAACACATATCTTCCATAATGAATTAAAGGCCCTTTGCTCTTCTAGAGGTGAGACAACAGCCCCTCTGTAGATTTCTGGAATTATTTTAGTAATGGAATGTGACTAAGGTCTGAAACCAAGGTAAAATTAGAAAGGAACATTTAACAATGTATTAAATATAACCTTCCACAAATTCTTTCCTGATATATTATTAAAATGGTATAATTATGATTTGTCAAAAAGTACAAATGTACTCTTAACCAAATTACCTTCATTAATAGCTTCCTACAGAAGATTAGGAGAAGGGAGATGTTCCATTTATAGTTACTTTAAAACACTTAATGGTAGAGTATGTACCAATGCTAAATTAAACTTGAAAAATGTTTCAACTAGAGGACACTGAGTAATATATATATATATATTATATATATATATATATATTTTATATATATATATATATATATATATACCGCTTAGCGTACAAAAAAAAATTTTCTTTTATCGGACGATAGCTCGAAGAGCTATCGGGATATATGGTAATGGTAGATTTTTAATGTTAGAAATGGGTATACAAGTTGAGAACATGGACAGAAAATATATTGACATGAAAGCTGAAAAAGTGGATGGTGAAGACAGAGGCATGTGATTGGAAGGATATAGTCAGTGAGAAAAACTCAAAATGTCCCCAGGTTTCACAATTTCAGATTAAGGATGACTTATGATATGTAGAACCTGTGAAAAAAAAGAGTTAAATGCGTTCTTACCCCTGGCTCTTTTGCTCTTTTTATAAAGCCCATGTAATACATGACATTTTGTTTTTCAACGATCTGCAATAAGAGTAGTCTAATGTCCCTAGTTCGGGTAGCTATGTCTTAGCGTTTTACTCAACGATAAAATGATATAATGATCTCCATATAATAGATATAATATATATATATATATATATCAATATATATATATAAACATATACGAAAACATGTACCAAATGCATGTACGCAGTCGACATGACTTTACAAAATGTATTGACCCATAGTTTCGACCGTCGTCGTGTTAAAGTTAACGTTAGCCTTTAGCCATTATAAAAACACAAAAGTTTAAGTGAAAACGACAACTGTAACTGCTATTTGGAGCAGAGAATGATCAATGTTGACACAACCTTGTGCACCCGTCAGAATTGTTGTGAAATGATGACCCTGTTCTGAAAGTAAAACACAATAGATGGGCGAATATAATTCATTAGATGTAGTGCACCGTCCCAGTTCTCTTTCTGGGAAACCCTCAATGTCAATGAATAAGAAGCAACGATAGGTTATCTAAAGAAAATCAAAATGTGAGTTCAGGTTTTTCCAGGACAGTTATGGACATTCTTTTCACAATACTTCAAGGAATGTTTTCAGGAAGTTTTTTTTTTTTTTTTTTTTTTTTTTTTAATTAATTTTAATAAATAAAACAAGCATTACACTTTTTTCAACTGTTGCATAGAATGTTAGAAGTCTATAATCATTTTTCAAAGCACTGTTTAATATAAGAGAATGTTTAAAAGCACACTTTAAAAAGAGTCCTTAGAAAATATTGCTTAAAACAGTCTGGTGAATAAGGCCTTTTGTCACACTTTATCACTTTCACACAAACTCAGCCACACTTAATGTATATGCTCACATAATTAATAATAAACATAATATAATGTTTGTTACAGACAGTTTACTCAAACCAACCAGAACTCACGACATATACTATTTATCAATTGAAAGACATTTCAATCATTATTGCTGTATGTGGGCCAAAACCTAGAGAGTGTTCCATTAATCTTACACAGCATTTTATGGTATAGTTTTATAGATTGATTTCTGTAGCCTTTCCTGGAGTTTGCGGGGTAATGAGAGAGTAAATCTGTCTAATGTTGCAGCCAAAGCTTAAAATGTTACTTGACTGAGAAAGACTTCTGAAACGTGGAATGAAAATATGAAACCTTGTGAAGCTTGACAGAAAGATCTAAAGTGGTAAGTGCAGCAAACTAATGTAGAGTGTGTAATGTAATGTAAGAGTAAAAATGTATCCGGTAGAAATTACTCTAGGACGAGGAACAGTCCGTTCACTGCCATCAGTGTAATGATCACTCCTTGAATACAGGCAAGATCAAATGGGATCGGGTAAAGCATGCCTCTGCCACCACCTTTGATGCCCAATAACAGCTGGGTCTATTAAATAAGGGAATGCCGGAACTTGGGGGCTCAAAGAATGCCAACTGCACACAAGAGGTAAAAATCAATAATCTTTATTTGATAGTCTATTTAAAATCTGCAATCACATAGCTTTAAAATATATCTATCAATAATCAAGTAGCAGCAATACAAAGTGACATTGTGTAATCAAGTATCAGTATAGGGAAAGTTAAATGCACATAATAGACACAACAACTCAAACAATAAATCTCAATAATAAAGTACAAAACTCTTCTTGTGTTTGCTGTGATTTTGTGTTGCTCTAGGTTCTATTGTTATCAAATACATGATAGAAATAAAAATTACATAGTGACTGAATAGTAAACTGCAAAATGACTGAACAAATCCAAAACCTAGTGGAATTGCATGCCTGGTTTGTGCAAATATGATTATGTTAAAAGGTATAAATCTATTCAACCTTTACAATGTACTTGGGTAAACCCAGAGCTACAATAACATGATAGTGTTGAAGGTAGTGAACTATTTTTGCTATGATATATGTATGACTCTGATGGTATTATATCAACTTTTCCATGTAATTCTCTTTCGTGTACGTATGCTGCAATATCTGAACAGTAAAGAGACAAAACAAAACGATAGAGACTCAAACCAGGTTACATTTTGCCAGCAGAAACAGCATATATATTTATGGGCTTAAATAATCTGCTTGTGCTGCTAATAAATTTAATCAGGAATTTTCCTGGATGATGTTGTCTGACAAGCCAGTCTTATAAGATCCCAATATGTCACCTTGTTGAAATCTATCAGAATTACTTAATGCTAAGTCATTCCAAAACCATTATTATGATGGTCATGCCTGCCTTCCCTCGTCTTTTTTATGCACATTTGCTTTTCTATTACAGACAGTTTTGAGATTTTTCAGCAGCAGGCCTGCAGATGTTGCTGTGACTGAAATGTAGATGATCTCAGCTTCATACCAGAGAGTGTAGCAGGCCAGCAAACTGCATTCCAGGACTTATTTTTAACAATGCAGGATAGCTTTGGAAATATTTCAACACTTTTTAGCACAAGCAGGGCATTTGTATTTTCTGGTCAGGCTTTGAAAAAAAAAAATTAAACTACAGCAAGTGCATAAAACACGTTGCTTTCCATAATATTAGCTCTGTCCTTCGATTTCAATTTGTTTTGTTATGGGTAAGATGCCATGTAGATGTGATATAACAACTGCAATATTTTTACATAATAGGAGCTGCACTTATGAAAAAAAAAACACATGAAAAATGTTATTCTTTCTCCACCCTTTGAGTCCCTGAGTTCAAGCCAGGAAAAGGCTTGACCTCATGGTGTGCATCCTGGCTGTGCAAAGCTGCAGGTTAGGGAGACATGCAATCAGCTTTAAATTTTGATATTTGTTTCTCCCGCAATCGCTTGTATGTATCAGGATTAACCAAGGCTGCCCAAATTGTACAGATTTAAGAACATTAGCCTCTAAGTACATACTGCAATAGCACTGGTTAATGAATTCAGAAAGCTTTTTACTCTATGCTTTTTAGCTCCAGCATTCCTGTCCTTGGCACTGTACAGCAATCACACATGAACAATTTTCTATCTCATGTAGACTGGGAGTAGATTAAAACATTAGTTACAAAAGAGAAAAGGCCGAAGCATTTAAGCTTCTATTAGTAGCACTTATCTCCAGGTTGAAATGTCTAATTACTATATGTACTTTGCCAACATTAAAAACCTTCACAAGGCACATGTAAGCAGTCTATATAACCATCAGGGATGTACTACCAATAGATGCTGGCATTAGAATTCAGCACAATATACTTTTTCAGTCGTCTTTATAATTTGTTAATGGGAAATTGTTTGTGTTTATTCAGAATGTTACTTTAACGATTTTGCTACAGAAATATGCTGTTTATATTGCATACTGTCTCCAATCCACTCAACACTTGAGGGTGGGGCAGCCTGCTTCATCAAATAGAAACGGGCACCTGACCAGCTGTTCTACAAAGGGATGTCCAGCTGTTGCTTGAAAAAGAAGGCACTGCAAGTGCAAACAGTGTGGTGGGATGAATGAAGAACAGCAATTATACACCATCACAACCTTTCCAACCAATCAAGTCACTCCCTTGCTGTAGGCTATGCCACGATACACTATAGCTTTTGATTTCTGTCCAAGTATAAAAAGCAAAAGAAGGTAAACAGATATTTTCTTCAACCTCCAGATTAATTTGCATTATATACTTATTTTGAGGTCCCTTCTTCCATCAATGCACAGTCCAAATCAAATGCTTTTATGGTCCAGATCCAGTTGGGATTTGTTAGGTTACACGTTGGAAATAATTATTAAACTTGTTCTGTCACTGCTAGTATACTTTTTAGATAAATATTGGCACTTTTAAAATCTGTATTACTCTTACTGGAGTTTTCCCAAGGGGTTGATTTATTAACCATTGTAAACCATTATAAATGGGCTGGATGTGCTGACATTGCCTTGCCCTAAGCTCTTCTTTACATAGTCAGTCTTATTCCTGGAACAGAATTGATAGGTAACCAAAGCTTTACTTTGCCTGTGCCTAAAAATAGCACTCATGCTGCTGTACATGTGTAATTGTACTTTGGCTAAACTGTCCTAAGTAAGTGTTCTTAGAATCTAGATATGTTCCAGAATATCCATGTAGTATTGTCATTAAACCTATATTTACTATCAAGGGTACTTATAATTTAATTTATATTTAACAACACAGCAAATTAAATATTACGTTACAGTTACTAACATTTCCTGAAAGATTAAACGCAGTGATATCCCTGAACTAGAAGGCCCATATTAAACCCCACCATACTATTTTGGTCCCTGACCTTTGACATGACCTATGTGTTACAATCTTAACGTCTGAGGCCCTCAGGCTATCTGTGTTCTCGCCATCTCCCGATGTTAAGGATTATACTAAAAAGTATTAATTTAATAATACTTCAAATAGATAGATAGATAGATAGATAGATAGATAGATAGATAGATAGATAGATAGATGAAAAATGCCAGATTTGATAAAACTTACCATCTGAGCCATCTTGTAGCCTAGATCGACTGGGATTGTAAACATAAAATGTGTTTGTTTTTTATACAGTACCTAATGCATGAGTGTAAACATGTTACTAATGCTGGCAGGCAGACGAGAGAATTATCAAAAAAAAAATCTAGAGTTGGTATAAAAAAATATAGCTGATTACTGCAGTAGGCATTGCATTCATGTATTCTGGCACTGAGGGATGAAAGTGGAAGAACTTGAACATAATAGTTTTCCTTTGTGGTAATGATCCTGATTCCCAAACCTCTCTTAATTACAGCCCAACCAGAGCAGTGTGAGTTGCAGCCCCCCTCCCCCACAGCAACATATTACCATCCAAATGCTATGCTGTCTAGAAAGGTCATGTGACCCTCATCAGGCTCCCAGGGTGGAGGAGGGGAAGCAGATTGAACCTGTTCTTTGTTAAGAGGTCAACACCAGCTCTCCTGCAGGAAGGGAATTACCACCAACCTCCTAATAGCAGCTCATTAAGGAATGGCTTCTTGGAGTTTGTTGTATTTTAGAAGGACAGTGTTTGTAATGGTTCATGCAGCATCGTAGAATTCCTTTATCAAAACTGTACCAGGGACATGAGAATAACTTATATAATGCATTTACATAAAATGGAATTTACATAGAAACTGTGACTTTTTCCATAAACAAAATGATAACCTAGTTACCATACTTTCTCATTAGCGGCAGTAATGGTAATGTACAGTCCCCCACTCTTTTTAATAAACTGCCTATTTACACTAAATACTCTCCAAGCCCTCTATAAAAATACAATAAGATCAAATATATATATATATATATATATATATATATATATATATATATATATATATATATATATATATATATGCTATATATGAAAACACCACTACTTTTGTGGTGCTGTATATATAATAATTGCATGTATACATCAATATTATTATTAACATTGTAAAAAACAAACAAACAAAAAAACAATAGGAATTGTATTTCAAGCTTGGGGAGGTATATGAATATATAACAATATAGAGCAAGCTTGAGGTTTCTCCATATTTAAAAACTAAGCAAAACAGAATCATTCATTCAGATTCATTCAAAACCAAAACAACATTTGCTACAGAGCATAGTTTGTACCACTTGAAATAAAACAAAGAATTAGCATACTAATACAAAATATAAGGAAACAAGCCATATTTCCCCAAAAGGAATAAACAGCTAATGCTTAATGACAGTATCTCTCGACTTTCATTCCAGGAGACAGTTATATCATTATTTTGTCACCGTTGTTATGCACGGTTTAGCCATTTTTGAAACATAAGTCTCTTCTCTTCCATAAACAATTTTTACTCCCAAACTATACATCTGTGCAAGTGCTAGTCAGAGCTTTTGTTTCCTTTCAGACCGTGTCTATGGTAACAATGGCTGAGCCTTGACAACTATGACTGCAAGCATTTTCCAGATTCTGCCGAGTCGACGCCCATGTTTGATCTCCCACCACCATTCAATTTTTCACCATTTCTAATAACCATGTGCAAAAAAAAATATCATACTCAAATAAAACCAGAGATTTCAAATCTCACGCTTCAAGTGAGTAGAACTAACTGTGCAGTACAGTAGTTGCTCTCTGCATTGATTGAATAAACTGTAAGCACTTTTCGATTACAGTTGAAAATAAACTTCTTGTCATTGACTGGGTGTCGCAAGCCTGGGCTACGTTTGATGAGGATATTATATGCAGGTCATTTAAAGTCTGTGGTATCAGTCTGGCCATAGACGGCTCTGCATAGCCAGCTTGCCAAAGCACTTGGGGACACGACGAGGACCGCCTTTGGAGGCGAAGCAATTGGTTGCGTCATCGATGGTGATGGTTCAGATTATGAAGTCGTGAAATTCTGTGGTTTAGGATCCAACAATACAGACTCGGAGTTCGATTGATTATGCTTTGCTGTTAAGCTCTAATCCTTTTATAAAATAGACTTTAAAGGTTAATGTGTGTTTTATGAAGATTTAACATGACATCACAGTGGACTTATGCTGCACCCTTTTTTTCAGCAAACCCTTTACTTTGCATTTCACCATTTAATAAATGTTAACTGCACTTCTTGATTCTTTAGCGTAACTATGTGCTGTGCTTTACCTTTTGAATTTTAAACATGCCTAATTCTAAACGTAATCTATCTAGTTAATGTTAAAAATATTACAGTAATATTCCTTGTTATTTCGACCCTGTCTTGAGTCATCGCCGCCCCCCGGCAGAATCCGGTATTTAAATTATTTTTTGTATAAACCTCCCAAATTAAAAATGCAATTCTATGTTTGCTTTATAATGATTTTATTTGTTTTGTTTAATTTTATATTCGCATTTCATTTTGTAGTTTACATTTCGTTTTATTTTGTGGTATTTCGTATTTGCGAAAAAAAACTGGGCTCTATGTATAACCTTTTCTTGTTTCAGTAGCGGCCACTGTAAGAAGTTGCAAAAGAATACTAAACAGCAATTTGGAGATACATTATACATCTATTTGCTTTATTAGCATATATTACGTGAGGTCAAATTTTTCACATTCAAGTACAACTTAGCTTCCAAGTTCTTCTAGTATTGCCATGAGTTCTTTTAAATGCCATGGCCTCCCAAAAAGAAAGAAAAGTGTAAGTACAACAAAGAATACACATTTTGTTGCAGGGAAAAAAAAAAAAAGGAACAAGATAAAAAAGTGCTGAATCTCGGCCACAAAAGCTTACTGCCAAAGCACACTCTTTTTCTAGTTGCAGGAGATAATAGTAACCTGTACATATGTCAATATAAGCCTGATGATACATATACAGAGGCGGGATTATGGGGGGCAAGGGGGTGCATCCCCCCCCCCCCCCCCCCCCCCCCCCCCCCCCACACACACACACACACACACACACACACACTTTCACCCCAAAAAAGGGTTAAAGTTACAGTATAAGTTAAAGGTATGTCAGTATTAATTTAATTATTCATTAATGTATTATTAATATTATATTATGTTTGTGTTTTTTTGTTTGTTTGTTTTTATAATAAGTAATACTACCATCAAACTGTTCAATAGTTACCATACTTGGATGAATTAATAGTGCTGAGCACAAAAAATAAAATAAAATAGCTTTTAGTTGGGAGGCTTAATTATAACACACTGATGTCAAATAGCCCATTGAAAGAAATGTTTTTTGAACAATCTGAAGGATTGAAGGTCAGAACAGTGATATCACTATGCTGCTGAATGATCAAATTACAGTCAAGAATACTGAGGCCACAAAGTTCAACGTAATGGTTTTATATTTGTTTCGAAGTGCAATTTGGGTGTAAGCAAGGTTAACAAGGCACTTCCATATGTGTAAGCCTGCTTCTATGCAAATATGCAATTGATTTAGTTCAGTTGCAGACTGGCTACTATGCAGCTTAGTTAATTTCTGGGAAGGCCCATTGCGATATCCATCTCTTGGCTTTCATTACAGAGTAAGAATGGCACTGTAGACCACCTTGTAGTCTACAATGTCATGTAGTATACTGTTACATTTAAAGGGGAAGTCTCATTGGGGCTTTGTAAGATTCATTATAAATGTACAACTTAAACATTTGCAATTGCTATTAAAACATCTGAAATACTTGCTCGCCATTACTTGATATAGCTATCCACATGTTTTCATTGCTGTGCTGTAGGTCCCCGACATGGTAGGCAGCTGGGCTCACATGTTGCACACAAAATGATATTGCAGTGTGATAGAAATGCTCCATTGAAAAGCCTGCAGCAAAATGTCTCTTTTGTTCCTCCTGCACTTGAACTGTAAATTACAATCAGCCCAGAATTTGATTTTTTGGCTACGACTATGTAGAGATCCAATGCTTTCTTATGGGCCATTTTCGCCTATTGTATTGGGAGTGCCACTGTTTTCACATCTCACAACTGCAGGAGCTCTGAACATTGTGTCTAGTTTAATACGTCTATCTCAAATTCAGCTGTGGATGGTACTCTGATTGAATAAAGCTGTATGATGCACTGTATTAAGAGGTGAACTTGCAACCGTACTGTACAAGAACATTGTTTCAAGCACAGGGGAAAAGATTACATCTCCCACAAATACTAGCGCAGAGAGAGGTGAACTGACAACTGGGATAGCTAGGGGGAAGATTTAAAATGGAGCAGCACTAGTCTGGCGGGGGGAGAAAGAAAGACAGAGCAAGGAGAAGTACACATAGCAACTGCTAAAAATAAACAAGACACCAAAATCCGGGTGCCCGGTTTTAAAAGAAAGCTTAATGTATATGGGAATGTGTTGTGTGGAAATAACGAACCCAAAGATAATGTGCAGAGGGATACAAAGGTGCAAATAGGTTGCAATTGGATGTACAAATGTTTGTTGCTGTTAAAGACAGTCGCAGACCTGGACAATTAACCGAGTGAAATGTGTGTTGCTTGGTATCAACGCAAACAGCATGAGTGATTGCAATCACTCAGTAAATAAATGTATACAAATATAATGGGACTTAACCGTTGGTTGAGGAATAAGGTTGCTGTCAACCCCAACCAACAATAAAACAAACTCAGGGGGAGAAACAAACACAAGGAATAAATAAGATTTTGAGTGTGGCTTCGAAAAGGAAAATACCCAAGTCAAAGGAATCACGCAGACGGTGCTTTAAATAACGTGTTTTATTCTGAACTGTGTAGTGAGACCACCCTACAAGGCACTTCGTTCGTGAACCTGCAGTTCAGTAGGGGTGGAGGTTTTAAAACTCCATTTGAAGTGCTGCAACCTGAAACAAAGAAAACATTGGAACAAAAGGGCAGGTTGCATAAATACAGGTACAAGGACAAGTACCTACCTGACCTTTTCCCGCTAACCAAAAGGGGGCAGCACTCAAGCTACATTCCTCAACTCTCCACAAGGGGAATCTACTTACCTGCCAACCGAGCACCCTCTGCTGGGAGGAATTCCAGGGAACCTGGAGAAGAGAAGGAAACCTGCAACAAGGATACAAGCAGTGAAATTAAAAGAACCAAAGAACATGACTTACCTGTGGGGTTATCCCAGGGTTTAGCCCAGTGGCCTATCTGGGTAGTACAGTCTCAGGCATCATGTGTTATTATTGGATGAACTTTTAGTTGCTTTAATTGCTGAGAATGCTAGCTGGGAAGCGCAATGTTAAGGCCCGGCCGTTTTGTTGTTTGAACTTAATTTTCGGTTTAATAAATATTCTTTCTTGTGACGTCTGTGGTCCGGCTTACTCTGTCCTCACATGATACTTCTTCAGACACCTTACACTGGGTGAAAACGTACCCCTTTCACAGTATCATATATATATATATATATATATATATATATATATATATATATATATATATATATATATATATATATATATATATATCATATATTAAAAACATATAAAGTAGAGCCAAACACTCTACTGTCCTCCCATCTGCAGAGTCAACCTGTTACACATATTACTTGTGTTTTACATAACCCTAATCCTTCCACTCCTTACAAATTACAAACTTTACTCATGCGTTATGGTATTGTTTGTCTTAGTAGTGGGATTAGGTTTTATGGAATGGTATGGTAACAATGTATTATTCCACTGCAGTGAAAAGGGAAATGTGACAGATTCTGCATGATAATTATAGCTCAGCTAGCCAAACATATTTTCCTTAATTAGCAATGATTTATATTCTGCTGTCAACTAATGTTTTCTGCTGCTTCAAAATAATCTGCTGCTCCCAGCAACCGTTAATGACATACTAAATAAATCCTCTTTTTCACACCAGTAAGGGTGGTAGCTGGCGGGCAGCCAATAATACAATAGTAGAAAAAGAGAACAATGAAAATTGAGATAGATAAAGCTTATGTTGTGGACGCTTAGTCTTGACTAGAAGAATGTGTGAAACATCTGGCTTGTAAGACTTTAAAAGTACTGCTGTCTTACAGATTTCTCCATTGTAAACTTCTTTTCTTAAAAAAAAAAAAAAATGCAACTACAAACAAGTCAATTTTACCACCTAGCTGATCAGTCCAGTAATTTCAAAAAGGGTTATATCAAATACCTAGATTAGAACAGCCATTGCTGTGAACCCCTGACTTAGACTGTCCTAAACCCTACTGGAACTAGGCATTAGCTAAACATGTTCAAAGATACTGTCCAGATGGAGACTACCACAGCAACAGGGCTTAAACCACTGTGTCCGTGAGAGGACCTTGGTTAAACTGAGTCGTGTCCAGCCGTATTGACAAGGGATTTACGAAGCACATATTTTTTTTATTAGACTGGAGAATGCAGTCAATTCCAAATAAAAAGGAGACACCCTATCATTCAGTGTAATGTAGGGGATTCATATTTCACTTGAAGCAAATAATAAAATAAATAAATAAATACAGTCAATGGCCCATCTCTAATTACCTAAATGATTTTACTTGATTGTCACAAAGACGGCCGGAGTGGGTGACGTCAGAACCAGAAAAGGAATACATCGAGACAAGACAGATGAAGTGAAATGGTGAGGACGCTTGCTTGCGCTGGTTTATTGTAAATAAAAGGTTTACACAGACAAAAGGAAGGACACGGCACATTCGCCAAAATAAAAAGACAAACAAAAATGGACTAGCACTTTACAAATGGTGAGCAGATCGACACACAAACAAACATGGTGAGTTTTAAATAAACAAGTATCGTGCTGGTCCCACCAGCACGCAATAGCAATTGATATCAAAATTCTATTCCTCCTCCTCCTCCTCCCTCCCGTTCCCGACTCACCGAACACCCAACCCCGAGTGAGTAAAACATGCGTCTATATATATTGTTGTGCTGGGATTCAATTACCAATTAATTATTCACTTGAATCCCAGCATGTGAATTAATTATGTGCAACCTCGTGCTCACATATTAACTACTTTAATTGCACGTGAAGTGATGTACAATCCCGTACCTAAATACAATTTTTAAACACACGTGAAACACAGACCCGTTTATATCCCGTGTACTAATGCCTATACACCAACATTTAACACACCATACGCAACATATACAGAAAATACACACAGGGGAGGGCACTTTGTTACACTGATCTGCTGATACTGAAAATGTAATAGAAAGAAAACGGAAATAACTAAAAGTATTCATTAGCATTTTTTTTCTAGAAATATACAATATGCCAAACCATGCATTGTTATTATTTTTGTTACATGACTTTAATATGTATTAAATCATCTTCCGTCTACAGTTTTGT
The DNA here is from genome assembly GCF_017654505.1 of Polyodon spathula. Taxonomy (NCBI): domain Eukaryota; kingdom Metazoa; phylum Chordata; class Actinopteri; order Acipenseriformes; family Polyodontidae; genus Polyodon; species Polyodon spathula. Next base: position 16,301,595 of record NC_054548.1, on the reverse strand, counting down.
AATACTTTCCATCATCCACCAATTTTCCTAAACACAGTACGAGCCCCTTTCAGGCAGCTAGCTGAGTAGGTCTTACACTTTATTGTTTCTGCTATTCCTTTGCCATCTCTACCCTGACCCAAATAGAAGAGAGAGATTTTCTTTATCTGAGACAAGGGTTATTAATGTTCAAGTTCGATTGTACAGTGTGTCGAAGAGTTGCTGTGTTTCCACTCTAATGGACCCAGGTCTGGATTCATTCTCAATTTGTGTGCTATTCCAATAATTGCTTTCCCCTCGCTCTGCAAATTCATTCAGATCTCTGAGAGAATGGTTTGCAAAATATTCTCAGGACAGCTTGAGAGGGCGAGCAGTCCTCCAAACAGAAATCATAGGTGCTATTGGTCAAAGATCTTAAACATATTTTTGAAATGCAAAGAAACATTGAATGTGGTGATGGGGGGGGGGGGGTGAATGAGGGAGATCTCATATGTAATATTGCTGTTTAACAAGCAATAGAGAACAATTATTATTTATGTTTAAGTCATTTTAAAAAATTGCATTAATACAATTTTGGTGGCAATTTCCTGTAGTTCAATCAGAAAGAAATACTTGCATAAAGGATAATATAGTCCCCACACAAAGTTGGCCTTTGTAAGCTTCTTTTTGCCTGACATGTTTTTTTTTTTTTTTTTTTTAAAGTGAATAGTTACTAAACCACATCCTAGGTTCACTCAGAAATTGGTTTCTATGGCTTGTGCTGTTGCCACCTCTGGAACCCTCCAGTAAATGAGGAGAGTCTTTTCTTCAGTGAACTCTTTCAGTTTTGAATTATCCTTTTTGTCATTATAGGTCTACCTGGTTATCTCAATATGCAACACATACAAGATGATGGTACTTTCACACATCTGGGAGCTTCATCCATCATTATATGTTGGTCCATACAGCAATACAGCCTTGTGAAGTTACTGATTTTTTTTTTTAATCTGTTCTAAGGGGGGTATTAATAAGAGACATCTGTATTAGACGGGGGAGGTCACATAAGAGCCAAGTACCATCTAAGGGGTGCCATGTTACAAAAAGTTTGAGAACCACTGGTAGAAAAGATGTCATCTTGTGGGGTTTGGTTCTGGCTGCTGAAACTGTGTGAAATTATGTCTCTTATACAATAAGAGACACCCTACACACAGCATATTAACTTAATATAAATCACACAAAGGAAGACTGTACTCAGGAATAGCTTGAAAATGTAAATTATTGTTATTTTTGTAAAATATAACTTTTACCGCTCCTCTTCCGGTTGTGAAATGGTTCAGTCCAAAATCAATAAGCAGTGGCAAGACTATAGTATTTATTAAAAACAAATGTGCAGCTGGAAAAAATCTCAAGAAAGAGTGAAGTTAATGGGATGCTCCCTTTCACAAAAGGTACCGGTTATGTTTTTAGTTTTTTTTTAATATCGGAATTAGTTGTGGTGTTCTCTGCATGGGATGACATCTGCACACAGGATCAGAGGTACTGAAATGTTGGCAAATACTGCCCTTTGACTGGTTGATTTATAATCATCTATAATGAACCCCACATCATTATATTACCTTCCCAATTGCCTTCCCCAAATCCCCATGAACAAAAATATTGAAATCTGATTGTAGTATCCAAAACTTTGATTAGTCTGTCCTATCCATAGGAGAAAAAAGTTATTTGATGTTTGGCCCAATACCATCGAGAGTAATGTCTCCTGACATTTGAAACAAACACTTCCAGTGCTTTCTACTTACATTCATGTGTGTTGTTAGTTGTTGGCCTGTCAGACACCTTTACTTTGCCATGTTTATACTTTGTGGTATCTCTGGCTCCTGTGCAGCGTTCCTTTGTTGGAACCTGTGTATGCCATGTGCTGATATTCATTTTTCCTTCAGATAGTCATTCTTTCCCTAAATCACAAATTCCTTGACGTGTTGGTGGGGGTTTATCACCGCGCAGAAGGACAGCATATTCGTTCTGATCCTCTGTGAAGGTTTTATTTGAGGTATACCATGATAAAAGCATACCAAAGTAACAAGGTGCATGAGGTGATTCTAACTACATTGTAATCACATGTGTAATGGCAGTTTACAGTTTAAAGATTAACATTCTGTACGGCTTTACGGCAGTAAAAATGTCAGCGCCCCGGATGAGAAGAAAATGAACTTCCAGTTGGCTTTTGAAATGCTCAACATGGAAGTTGATTGCCCATATAACAGTAATTCTAAATACACCACCTCGTGTGGAAATTCAGCGTCATTAAAAAGACTCAAGCTACTAACAAATGTTTCATTTTGTAATTAACCATGTTGTTGCATCATAACCAAATTATCAAGTTATTAAAGAGTGGAATCCAGTTAGTATTTAAAAAAGCAAATCAAAACAAAACAAAAAAACACCTCTATAATAATAAAGCTGGTGAAGCTAACCTGTATCTGTACTACGGTAAATTAAACAAACATCACTAAAACAAATTCACCATTCTCATCAATGTGTCTACCCAATGTAAGTTATGGATTTCTTGCAAAGCCAGGGATAGATCAGTATTTATTTATTCTTTTGGTAAAACATTTGCTCTGACCAAGAAAAATAAGTAAAAACTGAAAGGGAAGTACCTTGCCTGTACTTTACAGTTCAAGGACCATTGCTAATTTAATATTCTATATACCTCTGTCGTGTTTTTTGTATGTGTAAGTGAAATAATAAAATAAATGGGAGTACAATATGTGGAAGACAGCTGCATTCTGTATTTGCTTAACCTTTGATTTGTGCCTGTCTCAAAAGCAAATAAAGCAGGGTAATCAAGCCCCTTGACAGAAAGCTTATACAGCAAACCTTATCAAATAATGTTAATCTAAAATATGTTATTTAAATACTGTATGGGGTTCCCTGACAGAAAAGCTCTTTAGTTGACTGGTAAGTGGTGGTGTTTAGATTTTCCACTGTAATCAATTTTACAGACCAAATCTTTTTAAACTCAAGTTAATTGTAATTGATTGAACACAAAATAACCTTTTTTTAACCTAGAGGTTATAGCAATCACAGAATGGAGAAATCTATTGTCAAAAAAGCTTAAGGAAACAGAATTTCCTGTAACAATTTACTGCAATTTAGTGTTACCACCGTAAAAGAGATCTAGAGATACAAAGGTGCATAGAGAACGAGCTTTGATCCACCGACTTCCTATTCTGCCGTGTAACATGTTCATTTCCTCAAAAGCACCTAACTCCTAATCCATGCTTTGCTTTTTTCTGTTTTGTAACCATTTTATAGAAATGCATTCATATCACTAGCTTGTGCTCTTTAAGTTTAATTTAGTGTAGGAAGGACTCCCGAGTGACGCATCTGGTAAAGGCACTCCAAATGGAGTGCAGGATGTGACCTATAGCCTGGAGGACATCAGTTCGAGTGCAGGCTATTCTATTGCCGACCGTAGACGGGATATCTCAGGAGGCGGCGCACAATTGATCAAGCGCCACCTTAGGGGAGGACTTAGGTCGACCAGGGTGTCCTCAGCTCACCGTGGACAAGAGACCTCTGCAGTCTGGCAGGACACCTGCATTGTACTCTGACGCTGTCTCTGACGTGCCTGCATGGTGAGTCTGCAGTGTGTAAAAAAAGTAGCTGGCTGACGGCACACGCATCAGAGGACAGCATGTGTTCGTCTTCGTCGCTCCCGAGTCAGTGCGGGGGTGGTAGCGGTGAGATGAGCCTAAAAAAAAAAAAAAAATTGGATATGCTAAATTGGGAAACATAAATCAAATAATTGCCGATTTGGCTTGTAGAAAGTATGAAATATTTCACCCACACATTTATGCTCAGGGCAATAAATAATATTTGAAAACAAGCGTTGAATTTTTGAATACATAGTGATATTGTGGTTAGAGGCAAATGTTGAAGTCTGGTAGACCTTGCAGACCTTTTCAATTTGCACCATGCAACACAAAGGGGATTCAAAGTTCTTATTTTTGCATTTTTTAAATTACATTTCTGACTTGTTTCATTTCCTCTTAATCCAATTAAAATTGCTAAAACTAACACTTGTACAAATAGACACAGATGTGAAAATAAGTATATACTGCAGACATTATTACCCATGTTATAGTAGACACAACTGTCTACTATAACATGGCTCAACCCTGTAACCCATGAAGCAAGAAAATAAGACACATTTAGCAGCAACATTTTCATAAAAATGAATTTAATAGTTCTGTGGGTAATGTTAGCCCAAAATGTTCTAACAGGATTCGTTATATAGAAGTATATATATATATATATATATATATATATATATATATATATATATATATATATATATATATATATATATATATATATATATATACAGTGGTTTGCAAAAGTATTTACCCCCTACCAATAATGTCACATTTTGTTGAATAACAAACAATGTGTGCATAGTTTCTCAAACAAACTTTTTTTTTTAGCAAAGCTGTAGTGGTTAAACTGAACACTGTTATATGATGAGGAGGTTAAATGTCAACAAAACTTGCAAATAAAATGTACAAAATGAAATTTACTGGTTGCATAAGTATTTAGCCCATTAAGTCAGTACTTGATAGAAGCACCTTTTGTAGCAATTACTGCTATGAGGCTATTATCTTCAAGTCTCGCCATTAATTTCGATTGGATTCAAGTCAGGACTTTGACTGTGCCACTCAAGAATATTAATTATCTTCTTGTTCAACCACTCCAATGTGGCTTTGGTTTTGTGCTTCGGGTCATTGTCTTGCTGAAATGTAAATTTCCTCCCCAGTTTCAGTCTTGGCTGAACAAGTTTTCCTCAAGTATTTGCCTGTACTTTGCACCATCCATTATCCCCTCTATCCTGACAAGCTTCTCAGTCCCTGCTGAAGGGAAGCATCCCCATAACATGATGGTGCCACCATCATGCTTGACAGTTGGGATGGTGTTGACTGGGTGATGTGCAGTGTTGGGCTTGCAGTAGATGTAACGTTTGGAATTTAGACCGAAATGTTCAATTTTTGTCTCGTCTGACAACTAAGCCTTTTTCTACATGTCTGCAGTATCATCTACATGCTTTTCCCAAACTCGATAGGCTAAGATGAGGCTTTTTGAGTAATGGTTTCTTTTTTGCCACTCTTCCATACAGGCCAACTTTGTGTAGAGAATGATTTATTGTTGATGTAGGAACATTGATTCTCATCTCAGACACAGAATTTTACAGATCTCTCAAGGTTATTGTTGGCTTCAGAGTGACATCCCAAACCAGTTTCCTGCTTGCCCAGCTGCTCAGTTTGGGAGGACGACCTGATCTGGGTAATGTCTGGTTGGTATTATGCATCTTCCACTTCTTAATGATGGACTTCACTGTGTTTAGAGGGATAATCATTGCCTTTTGAAATTTTCTCGTAGCCTTCTCCTGCTCTGTGCCTCTCTACCACTTTATCCCTGACTTGTTTCGAAAGCTCCTTGGTCTTCATGGTTGCTTTGTTGGATCACTATGTGAGTTGCAGCTTGAAAGTCTTTACCTGAGGGAAGTTATCTACAAGTTAAACCACTTTGAGTACACACAGGCTGAAACCTTTTCATTAATTTTGTAACCTTTCAAACAAATAAATTGTACTTGAGATGATTTAGAGATGCAGTAGCAAATGGGTTGAACATTTATGCAATTGGGATTAATCTGTTTTTCTGTGTAAATCTTACCTATTTATATTCTATATACATTTTTTGACTTTATCACTGTGGAATACTTTGTGTAGATTCTAGATGTAAAGTGTAATTTTGAAAGTGTTGTGGAGTACGCTCAGGTGCCAACAAAATGTGAACACTTTGCAGGGGGGTGAATACTTCTGCAAACCACTATATATATATTATTAATATATATATATATATAAAGCAAAGTCTCAATTAAGATCAAAATGTTGGCAAAAGGCTTGTAGCTTGATAGTAGACGTCTTGCTTGCACACTCATCATATAATTTATAAGAACATGATTACTACATGGCCAACAAAAAGGTTGTCTTCATAGATAGATATTTCAGCTCTTTGGAATGTATAGGCTCAAACGAGTTCTTAGCGAGAGCCTCCAGTACCACGTCTAGACTTCACTCAGGGAGGGCACCCTTTCTAGGGGGAAGCGGTCGCTGAGCACACTTTAGAAACCCGGTCACCAGAATATGGGCTCCCGGGGAAATTAAGTCTATAGGGAGGTGGCATACATACTGGTATACTTTCAGCATAGAGGGGGATCTGCCCACTTCTAGCACATCTTGCAGAAACTGTAAAATACTCTCTATGGGGCAATAGATAGGATCATGGCCTCTGAAAATAGCACCATGCACACCGAGTACCCTACACAGCACATACATTGAGCACCAAGGCACCTTGTGCACCAAGTGTCATATAATGCCCTAAGTGTGTGGTTATCTCACGTTAACCCATCCCTAGTGTTACATGATTACAGGATTTTTTTTTTAACTGAACATGGGTTTTTACTGATTTATGCCTGATTTTTGTCTCTTATTCAATATTTTCCAGGTACTATTTTCTAGGAAATGCACAATATTTTGATTAAAATGCTATTTTATTTTGACTTTGAAATTGTAATAACCGGCCCTACACCGCATGGGTATGTTGCAAATACTGTTGCATTGAGGTGCATGTTCATGCTGACAATAAAAGAACATACTGAAAAATAAGCGACACATTAAACTAAAACAAGAAAGTGTACTGAGAGACAAGCAATCCATTTATGCGTCTTTTACACACGCTTTAATAAAAAGAGCGCAGACTGACTGTGCTAATGAGCTTATCAGAGCGCTGTGCTGTGCTCAGCCGTTGTTTATTGCAGAGAGGTATGTATTGGTGACTTTGTGCAACAGCACTGTCTGTCCATCAGCTAAAACACTGCCTAACAGAAATAATCATAATCGTTAATATTTGACAGAAAATGGTGATGCTTTAGTTGGTAATTTTTGACGCATCTCCTGGTGGCTTGCACCATCCAGTTCTGTCGATTTTCTTTTCTTTTTGTGATTTCAAGGTGAATAAACCTACCTTGTTTTGTGCTGATGTCATGTTCACACCTTCTGTAGATCCTATTTTCGTTAGTACAGCTAATGTACAAATGTTTGCAAAGTAGCAGCTAACTTGGGATGTGGCTTCGACTTGCACAGATTCTGCTTCATCATACATGCCAGGGACAGAAAACTTCATCAGAAACCACACCTGCTACACATCATATTCCACATGTAAAATGTGTATACTGAGATTTTTCACCCCCGATTTACCGGTTTCATATAAAAACTATTCATGTTAATATATATATATATATATATATATATATATATATATATATATATATATATATATATATATATATATATATGCCTTGAACCCTGTCATTTCACATGGTTTTAACTGTCCTACGGGCCTCTCACATTGAGGCACATTGTCATTAAACAACACATTTTTTAATTTTTTTTTTTTATTTTGCATTTTGATCGTCCAGATCGATTAGCTTGACCCAGAGCTTCTCATCTGAAAATCCCTCCGTGTGTAACACTTTGGCAAATTCGTTTGCGCATCTACCAAAAAGTGCATGGTAGCAAAGGAATGTGTCACACTAATGCAGAGAGCTGTAATGATGTCAACTTGTTATTTACTTTCCAAAAATGAATGACTGGCCAAGGCGAAAAGAGAATTAATCAACCACAATGTGACCGTACAGGCGAAAAAAACAGCGCGCACTCACACAGACACTCCACGGGCGAGGTGGGGGAAGGGAAGCACATGGAACAGAAAGGAGGTAATGTTGCATCTTGTAAAGGCTGTAGTTTGCTCTTCATTTTACAGTAAATGTGAGTGTGTTTTGTAAGATGTGTGCATGATTAATTAAGTATTCAATTTTTGAAAAATGTGAGTCCTTATTAAAAAGTGGTAAAATAATCACTTTGTCATTTCTGCTGATTCATATTCACGCACATGTATATCAGTGTTATTTACACAACCCACAGACATTTTGAGACTACGAGGCTATGTCCATATTGTATTTTTGAGTAAGAATTGGTGGTACGTTGATGTAGTAATTATATTAACTACGGGTTGTGTAGTACAGTAGTATATAGGCATATCAACATTTAAATAAAACATGGGAAGCTTTTTTGTGTGGGTGAGGGTATGCTGTTGTGAAATAAATACAATACGTGCTATTATGAGTTGGTTAGTCATTTCTAATTCTATATAATTATGTGGTGCATGTATTATTTTTTCTAATTATTGGCGTGCTTGGTTCCTCCAGGGTTTAGGTCATGTGCAGATTTTACCCATTAGGTCACTTGCTCTCTCTCTCTCTCTCTCTCTCTCTCTCTCTCTCTCTCTCTCTCTCTCTCTCTCTCTCTCTCTCTCTCTCTCTCTCTCTCTCTCTCTCTCGTCTCCTGTACGTAGCTGCACACACACACTAACTCTGGGAATGAATAGTTAGTAGCAATTTATGACTTCATTCTTCTTCAAATTTGACTGTTGGGGTTTTTTCCCCCCTCCGATTTTGCGGATTACAGGCTTTTAAGAAAACCCAGAACCATAAACCGAGAGTTATAACGATGAATAATATGTGAACAAAGTCTGCATTTTCTAACTGAAGTTGGAACATCTTTCCTCCTGTGGCGTTGAAGTGAAAGCTGTGGCATATAAGCGCACACACAGTGAGATTTAAGGTGAGTTTGAACATTTTCTCTCCCTCTCTAATTGATTGTTCTGTAAAGTTTAAGCAATTAAAGGAAATTACCCGTCAAATGTATGATAATGCAATATGCTCTAGTTTTACTTGTTAATTTACTTTTAAGATCCGGGTTCTAATAGTTAATTTAGATGTGATCTTGTTAATCAAAATCAAGTAGATTGTGATGTTGTCTTCATATGGGTATACTAACTATACTGAAACGACAACCCTTACTTAAACATTTGTTATTATATTGAAATAGTTAAGATGTGTCAGTTCCATCTCTTGGTATTATACTGCGACTGCATTTATTCCAGAGGTGTAATTGTGTTACTAATTCAGTGTGCATCTGTGTTATTTGTTCTGGTGTTGTTTTGTTAAATTTGTCAGGTAGTGAGGCAGGGAACTAAACATATTGCCATCCAGTGTAAACTACGTTGGTGGGGGAGGGGAAGCACATTGATCTCTATTAGCAGACAATGTGTTTGTGTGTTTAAGTGTTTTGATTGTTTTTGTGCAAGAAAAAAAACGACCCGCATTACTTTATTGTATTTTATTTAAAGGTTTTGATCATCTGCTAGTAGTCAGCATTTGTTGTGGAGTTTTTCTGTTTGTTGTTGCTGCCGAGGGTACAATACAATTTGGTCCAGTTCACCAGTAACTTGTGAAGTAGCACACAATATGGATGTCAAGAGAAGGCGTTTTAACAATACATTATGATGTTAAATGTTAATTAGTGGTTTATTTTCACAGCTTGGGGATGCACATGTTGGGCTAACAACCAATGAACATTATATTATATTACAAAGACCTTTATAACCCATTTAGTGTCACCTGTTACACGTGTGTAGAATGGTGGAGTTGTGTAGTAAGAAAGATGGATCTAAACTTGAACAGTACTTAGAAATGTTGTAAAAAAATAGTAATGGTTAGGTGTAAAAGGTACATAGCGAAACAAAACAACACGCAAAATAGCTCTGTCATGTGGTCTTTACTTTCTGTATCATAGTCTGGAATATGTGTACATCTGTCAAGAAATATATATCATAAGTGAATCACAGATTGCCTGGCCATAAAGATGGAAATTAGGAGCAGATTTTTTGTCTGTTAAGTCACACAGCTTGTCCTGTTCATCTGTCAAGGCTTGCATCTCTCAGATATTGTCATCTCCAGGTCACCTGGTACTTAGTCCTGTTTTTCTTTGCTGCCTCTGGCTGTGAGCTGTCACTTGTCTCCTTGAGTTAAAGTCTACTTACTGACTGCATCCAATCACACATCCATTGAATGCAAATCTCACTTTCACCTGTGAGTATTTAGATTATAATTTTCTGGTGATTGTGATGGAAACAGACAGCCTGGGTTTAATGTGTGAATAGTCTGATATCCAGTATCATGTTTGATGGAAATATGTTTGCTTTTTTTTATTTTTTTCTGTTGAATACTATGACTTTTGGTCACTCCAAGTGTAAACTACATTTCCTGGATATGGACAATATTAGGAAAAAACATTGTTGTTAACTGGGCAAAGGTGATTTTAAAAATCAAATGTCAGGTTAAATTTAAGGTGAATTCAAGCCATCAACACGTAAAACTGGCTGTTGTTGATAGCTGATATATGCCATCATACTTTTACAGAATCGTAGATAAAAATGAGATACTGCAAGCATGACGAGCCTAAATATGTATACACACTAAAACATGATTCACACATGACTGACAATCAGGTGTGCTCATTTCAAAAGCAGAGGACATTTAGCAACCAACCTTCCTGATGTGGACTCAATTTAACAATGGAAAGTCTGTAAATTCAAAATGAAATGCGATATTGTGGCCAGAGGGGGCGCTTTTGTGCATAATCTGTAAACAATGAACCGGATGTAAATAACTCATGCAAGATGGAGAAAGAATGAAGCGTATCAACTGAGTGCCTTTTCATTTCATTGTACATTATTTTGCAAAGGCTTCCAGCACCCTGACCACATAGAATAACTGCTTCGTCCCTTGAGTGATTATGTATTTCCATGCATATCTCAAAATACTTTGTTCAAAGTGTCCATTATTTTAAGAGTCGCCTATTCTGTTTTGTATTTTCACCCGTTCCCAATTTGGTTGTGCCCAATTATAGCGTTTTACTGTAAGTAGAATCTAAGGACAGTATGTTGTATTATGGGTTATTGTAAAGGCTAGTACTGCCTTGAGGTGAATACGCCAGAATTGCTATATCAAGTCTAACATAACACTGGTATGGTCAGTTCGTCTGGGATTATAACAACACAGGATGCTTGAGTTTGAAAAAAAAAAAAAAAACTATCTGGGATAAAAAGAATTGGATGATTCACACAGGATTAAACTTCACAGATTGATGGCACAAATTCCGAGGCCACCTGTTTATGTGGTGTTTTTTAGGCCTGTGCCAGTCTGCTTTAAGATGCTGTCAGGTGTAGTTAAGCGACAGACATTGTTAGTTTCAGAACAGTTTTACCCTGGTTTAAAGGCGTGCTAACTAAAGTTTTAAAATCCATTTTCTTACCTCTTTGCTTTTTATTTTAAATTGGGATGCAGATATATCAAGGGCATTGCTGTAGATGAAAAATTGCTATTACTTCACTTGAAGTTCAAGTCAGCCTATAATAAAGCAAGTAAGTTATTTTAAAACTTTGTTTGAACCCTGCTGGGGATGTAGTCTGAAACCGGTATAATGAAGCTGTTTCATAAACCAGTCTAACACTGTGTGAAGTGAACCCTTTAGTTCACTGGTCATGTTCAGTCTAACCTAGAGTTATTGTTTGCCGAATGAAAAAAAAAAAAAAAAATGCAGTATTTTACATCAAAAAATCTGTAGGGTGTCATTCAGACATCTTAGATGCAACAATTGATAAAATACTCAGCACAGTGCTTCAGTATGATACACTGATATAACCTGCTTGTGGGCAATTCCATGATAAGTGACCCTGGCCATGAAAAATAAAAAGAAAGCTGCCTATGTGAAAAAACTTTCTCAGTTTTTACTAAAAGGTGTGTATTTGTGCATGCTGTATTGTTGTTCACTTTGTGTCTTTTCTGTTAAAAAAAATTTAAAAAGCAACATTTTCAGAAGTCTGACTCATACATTTTTAGGTTTTAATTGTAGGATAAATGTTTTAGTTATACATTCATAACTCGTGGGTATTTAATACCAAGTTCATAATATTAAATTTTCTTGGAAAAAGGAAAATATTTTATAGTAATTCAAAATAGTGGCGTTTATAAAAAGTCAAGTGTCATGTCCTTAAGATTATACGTTATGTTTTTCAAACATTGTCTACAAAGCTAACTTTTTAAAACATATGTTATGGAATAAAAATGTTGACCCTTTCTTATTAATAATTGCCCACATTAGCGTTATGGATGTGACCAATTATGGATGTGACCATTATGGATGTGACATCCTAAGTAATAATAAGCTTGATGAGATTGCAAATAAAACTTACCGTGCACAAGCAACATACAAATCACTTATCATTTCCCATTGTCATGCAATTATATTAACAGATTACAACACCAGGAAACCCTGTCAGTCATTTTAATGGGGTTTAAAATGTTTTCTTTCATCTACTGAATTTAAAATTGTGTTAACACTGCCCTTTGTAAATTGTCTAACAACATCGTGCAATGGCTGTTCATAAATTTAAAAAAGTTAGTGGCATGGTGTTAAAAACACGTGTTTAAAGCAGGCAAGGTATAATTCGAAATGCTGTATAATATTTGTTTTAAGATTGTCCAAGCACATAGCCTACCTTTAAACCGAAAAACACCAGCATGTTAAACTTCTTTTAAAAGCACTCAAAAGGAGCAACCAGCAACATTTGCACGCAGTGAGACAGAAGTGTCCATTGAAAATCAGCTGAATCAAGTATCTTGTTAAATAGAATATCTTTAGAACACCCTTCTAAATATTATTGGCTGAAGCAGGTTTGAGTGAGGCTGGATTTTCATTGATTAAAATATTAATATATGCTCCCATTGGCTAGAAAGGTTGCAGTGTTTTGGCACAGTGTGAGATTGACAGTTGGAAGTTTGTCTGGTTGTTGGGACGTTTGTCTGGTTGATTGGAAATTTGCAGGTCCTTACAGCCTTTTGTATTAATGAATTGACAAATTAATTAAAATTATTAGATGAATTAACAAATATGTTTATGAATTACTGTGTGAATTGACAAATTTATGGACGAATGGCTGGACAAACTGACCAATTAACAAATTGACAAACAAATTGACAAACTAATGGCTGGATAGTTTTGACACAAATGGCGCTCCATAGGCGTGTAACAACAGATGCAACTGAGAAATGTTAAACGCTGTATAGAACAAACAGACAATGGCTTTAATACTGCAAGTCGTGTTTGCATATAAAGGAAATAATGTAGCCGTGAACACGAACGAGATCTTGCTTTTGCAAATAAATTCCTTGTTATTATGACATGAATTTTGTTAATATAAAGCTGTAAATTTTGGAAGCTGTAAAGCTACCGGTAACCAAGAGCAAGCTGTGGTTAAAATGTATTTTTTGAAAGATTTTATATTACTCCAGTACACCAATATTTTTTAAGCCTTAGTTAAACATTAAAAAAAGATTAATACAGGGCCTCCCGAGTGGCGCATCCAGCAAAGGCGCTCCACGTAGATGTGCTGTATAGCCTGGGGATCACAGGTTCAAGTCCAGGCTATGTCACAGCCGACCGCTCCCAGGGGGTGGCGCACAATTGGCCAAGCGCTGCCCAGGTAGGGAGGGCTTAGGTCGGCAGAGCAATCCACAACCGCGCATCCATAACAATGCATTTCGAGTTTTACTATGACAATATTAAAAACCTGAGGTATTACTTTAATATAATTTTTGGGAGCTACCAAGTTGTTCTTACAAAATTACATTAAATGTTTTGATTGTAAGTTCCACAAATCGCAGACTTTTGAGAACACATTAAGTGACCCAGCAGTGCTTGTACATTTCTGTCACATTCCATAACTCAAGTTTCTTGGGCCATAAAAAACTAATGGTGAGACTTTGAACCTTGTGATTTTAACATGACACAGTTCAGAAAGCACATTTATCTAAATAGTGTATTATATTGTTAAATATTTAAATGAGCCCTTGTATATGGTAACAAACTTTCCCCAAATGTGATGTGCAATGTGTGCCTTACATTGAAGACTTGAGCCTGTCTAAACTAGGATAGTTGAAGCTCACCCATTTACACTTTCTTGCTGAAAATGTCAGAATTTATAGTTTGATGGAATAAAGTTTATAATGATAATGCCTCCTGAAGTATTTAGAATAAGTTATGTTTAAGTCTATAAATACTAGTATAATTTTTTTTAAATAATTTTTTTAAATATGGTTTCATATAAAAAAAAAAAAAAAAAAAAAAAAAAAAAAAAAAAAAAAAATGATGAGACATTACACATACCCCCGTGTAACAGCCCTCAATCTATATGTACACACTGAGACAATGCAGAGTGTCTGGTGGTACTGAGGTATACAGGAGCCTCTGACAATAGTGACCAGACCTTCTGTAGTTTTGTACTTAAATAATTGCGCACCTACAAAATGTCGCAAACTGATCACATTGCTTCCATGCATATTAAAAGGAGCAAATTGGGATGAGTTGTTGATCTACATTGGAGTCTGGTGTTGTCATACAGTATGTGGTTGCGGGAAGGATTTGTGCACCTATTCCTTTTTTAAAGCACTTGTATATTAATTTAATTGGTTACACACTTTCTCATACTGCAGGGGTAAGTTCCACACAATGGTGTGTCTGGCTGCGTGTGATTCTACTTGCAGATCATGTATAGGGCAGAGTCTTTGCTCGAATAGACATGCTGTGGTGCAGTGCTAGCAATGAGCTTTAAGCAGCGTTTCCTTCTGGTTTTACCCAAGGTAAATGTGGAATCAAATAATCATCTAGGCTGGCCATAAGAATTTGAGTGTTAAAATATACATTTTTCTTGTAACGCTGATCTAAACCTGGAACTACAGTACCACAAGTAATTTCTAAATGTTTTAATTTCATCTTAGTTTACTGTTGCTGTAGTGGGCACAGATTGATACCTGATCCATTCACTTAATGCAGGAGAGGTCAGAAGGAGTGATTAAAACTGAAAGGCTGCAGTGGTAGGCACACATTGTCTTGGTTCGAGATGCATTGTTCAGACAGTAAAGTAAGTTCAGTGTCATTTTGTTCTTGGTCATGGACTTGCTTACTCAGATCTCCTGTGCTGACTTGAACAATGATGTGACCTTGTTATCTGTTTTCTATGAAGAGTTTGTGTTGGATCCCAGAATATATTATTTGAGGACTGCAACAACTCCTCAAGTAAGGTAGTATGTTGGTTAACACTTTTGACGTAAAGAAGTGAAGCTTTAAAAAAAAAAAAACAACAATAATAATATTTATTTATTATTATTATTATTATTATTATTATTATTATTATTATTATTATTATTATTATTTATTATTATTATTGTCACTTTTATTGTGAAGGAAATGTAGGGGTTCTTCACTTTTTTTATTTGATGTGAATTGGTTATATGCAGATATTTCCAATACAACTCTACACCTGCTGGCCATTTGTACAATTTTGTGGAAAAACAGTAAACAAATATTTAAAGCAGTAATTGCAGACATTTTGTTTAAAACTGTTTAAATTAGCTTTTTGAAAGTGAGAATAAAAATATAGAAACAAGATTGCAAACTGTGTTCAATCTTAAGGGAACTTCAGTCACAGGTGCTCAGGGCCAAGAGGGAGTTTTACTGACATACTCACTCAAACACATTAGTGTTAGTGCTTCAGTGTTCCGAGTCTTAAGGTGAAAACATTGGCATTAGCAACAGCTGGAAACCCTGATCAGCACAGGTGTAGAAAGATGGGTCAGCTGAGAGAATTCGAATACTGAGTTTAATGTTTAAATAAGTTCTTAATTCTAACACATACCTACCTTAACATTAGGGTTAGGGTTAGGACCATAGAAGAGTCACATTTCATGTGTTAGAAAGATTGTAGTACAGTTTTACATTGGCCCGTCTTTCTGCACCTGTTCCACCTGGTCTATAGCTATATATTTTTTGACAGTTGAGCTAGGTTAAATTTAGCCTTGAAGAGTAGGGCTGGGTATCGGCAGTGATACGAGGGTCACAATATGATACATATCACGATACAGTAAATGAAGCATGAAACAAAGTCACACAATTGTCTCATTCGCTTGTTGAAGTGTTAGCAATAACACTGGTAAAGCACTTTTGGTCAGATAAGGTTCACAACCTGTTATGCTTTTGTTTCCTGTTTGTTCTTCAAAATAAATGTATTTAAAATAAAATTACAAATCAGGGCTCCAGACAAAGTGTTTGCATTAGGAGCCAATAGCTTATAGGCCAAAAAAAGAAAAAGGTCATCAAATCCGAATTGCTGGGTGGGTGACACTTCAGGAGCAAGTTGGTTGTGATCATATTCAACTGCTTAAAATACAGCAACTTGCTAAGACACTGAAGTGAAACTAAAACAGTAACTTAATGGCTGTACTCGTTTGTTGCCACATTCTGCTGACTGCTTAGCCTATGCAGCTGATGACTGCATTGAACTCAGCATGTTTATAGTTTAAATATTTTGCAAGGGTTGTGTCTAGAATTGGTGACTGCACCTTTGATTGTGTAGAGTTGTGAAATAGAATGCTGCAGCTCCCATGCTCAGTGTTAGTGAAGTCTAACAGCATGTAACACAGACAGCTCTTATGATTACATTTTACCGTATATTTTTCAGTAAAAACAAATTTAAATTGCAGTGAGTTTGTTCTGCTATTTACGTTATTAAATACTATTTATTTATTTATTTATTTATTTTAATTTAGTAATCACAAATTATTTTATTATTTTCGCGCAATGAACCGTGGAAATGAATACAATGGTGTCCCACCATGCACTGTATTTTAATTTAAAATAATGTGTTATGCCCCATGTTAACAGAGGCCAGGGGGCCATATTGCTTTCCAGGTGAAATGGGAAACTATTGCACTATATATATATATATATATATATATATATATATATATATATATATATATATATATATATATATATATATATATATATATGTGTGTGTGTGTATGTAATACTAGTTAAAAGTAACTGGCCCTGTGGTGCTTGTGGAGAGGTGAGGCGACACAGGAGCCTTGCAGGGCCGGATCCGCTAAAAGAAACCTGAAAACTAACTTCACACACACAATTTTTTTCCCCTAATTTTGTAGGCCCGGCAGCTGCCTTTTTTGACCCGGCTGGCCGCCGGGCCTGTAGAATGGTAGGGGAACCACTGGACCATAAACAGTCTCTTGGTCTCATACAGTAGCTGTGTGACCTAAATAAATATAGGCTAGTGGGTTTATAATAAGCTAGCCATGTTTGGAAAGGAATTATTAATACTACTGGATTAAACCACTTGCCTTTTATACAAATGCATTGACGTGTTCTTCATCCGTTTAGTAGTCTACTGATTAATGATTGTTTTTTTTTTCTTGGTCTGTTTTACATCATACTGTTTCCGCACATTAATCAAGTGCTTTTATTTTAAAACGCTGAGGTTTTTACCTCTTTGTGTGTGTTTACAACATGCGGCAAAACTGAGCTTCATTGTACCCATGTATTTGGTCTGTTTTGTATGCATGCGTTGTTCATTCTGTACACACAATTCTAGTAAAAAGCAAAACAGGAAAATGTATGTTTTAGGGAAACTGATGAAAATAAAGAAACATTTAACAGCAACGCCGTCCCAGTAAATGCATTGTGCAGTTAAAGAGAAGGTACAGTATAGCGCATAGTAATCTTAGAAAAGTCAAAAAACAAAATCTTTATTGCCACATTACTGGTACAATTTCTTATCTGTGTTTTTTTTTTTGGTAGTTAAGGTCATGCCCCAGGGAAAGGGAGGGTGTTCATTGCAGTTAGTTAAGACAAAAGTACATCAAGTCCAAAATGTATAATCCAGTTGTCTTGAAATTTTATATTGTACAGTCTCTGTCATTTCTACCTTTAAATATGAGCAGGTAGACGAGTTTTGCCACATTTAGCCTGGTTTAGTTTCAGTGTGCCCTGTGCAGCTGAAGCTCTTGTATAATCTGAAATGTCAGACTGTGGGGGATGTGCAGTGAGCTGTGTATGGAGGGGGAGGGGATGAGTGAAGCCTGCTATTATTGGATTGTCTGATCTCTATGGAGCCACAGCTGTCCATTAGTTTGACACTCTGTTTACAACATATTTGTGAAAACTGTTTCCTGTAAGACTTGCAGAAGACAGATCTGTGATTCTTAAATTAGCAAGGTCACAAGGAAAGCAGCTGGTTATGGCATATTAAAGCTTGCTAAACTCAGGAGTAGTTTATGTTTAACCCTTTGCAGATGGCCCATTTATAATTTCAACCGAATTCGATTGACATAATTGCATGCAGCGTGGTGAATAGTGCTGTTGTGTTTTTTCTTTGTTTTTTTTTTGTTTTTTTTTTTTAAAAGCTCGTATTTGCTGTTTGGTTTGGCTTGCCTCGATGAAGAGCCTGTTTTTATAGTAAATAACTCTTTGTTTTTCCTGCAAGAATTAGAATCTGAAACCATTGTTTTTTTGTATAATTTCTGTATTTTAATAGAAAACACTGGTGTATGTTTTTTAGTGTTAAAATCCACCTTCTGAATGTTATTTGGTGGTCTGTTTTTCTATCCAGATGTGTTCATTGTGAAGGGGATATTGTGGAAGTGGTAGTGTGCATGTATTTCACAATCCACATTTTTCAAGATATCTTGAGAAGCTCTTACCTAGCTGTCATGAGATATGGTATTAATTATAATTTAATAACATTTTTACAGAGTATCATATTCTGTGGATAAATGGGGGTTTCTGTCAGTCCATACATCACTCTATCTCTGTGGCACTTACATGTTTGCATATACAGTGCTCCCCCTTTATAAGTCGGCCTGTTATATATGCAGAACAGGTTATAAGGCAGTACAGTCATGGCTCCCCTTTGCCCCATAATGCCATTACACTAACACTAGTATTCTTGTTTATAAGGCGGAACACAAGTAGCACTGTCTGTTAACTATAGCTCCCAACTACAGTGTTATAAAGGGGGAGCACAGAATCTGGAGAACTTATTACCAAATTGTGATGAATCATTTCATTGCTATTTCTGTCCCTGTGCTATTGTGTACATGCTGTTGATGTATGTCTTGGCTATCGACTTATACTGATGGCTTGCATTTTAAACTGACACCTTCAATTACTGACATACTTGTTTACAATGCCCAGATTTGTGACTGAATCTTTTTAATTTATTTTTTTCTGGGGTGGGGGGTGGAGGTTTATTTCCCATACAGTACCTTATGTTGCATACTTGCTATGAAAAACCTTCTCACACGACAAGTCTAATTAGGGGTTTATTATAATAATTTTTAACAAACTTGACCTCTGACTTCAGATTATTACCATGTTGTGGTCCAATGCTTTTGGCATGTATACAAATTATTCTCAAGGAACTTTTACATTGTGCTGAGTCATGGGGGACAAAAAACGGTGTTTCTGTTCCTCACAACAAACATGCAAGACAGTTAAAAGCAATTAATTTGCATAGCAATTTCCTTTCACATTAATAGAAAATGTGATTTAAAAAAAACAAAAAAAAACCCAGAAGCACTTTTTGTACAGTCATTTAAATGCCTTATCTTTCAAAATATGAGAAGTTGGAAAGCATACACATTCCCTGATATAGCCGGCTGCAAGTAACATGTTAAATGACATGGTTGTAAATTTCAAAATACCCCTTCCTGAGAGTATTAATGACTAGTTTCAGTTCTTACAGTAGTTACAGTTTGAGATTCCAGATCAAATGACAGGATTACCTGTTAGAATGGACTTACTTAGTTTAATTATTCAGAACCTTTGCAGTGGTTCAGGAATCGTAACACTGACTGCTGCAACAATCATGATCCAGCCTTATAGGATGCAAAAACACGGTGACTTCCACTTAGTGGTGGAGGGAAAGAAAATTCATAACATGCTACTTTTAAGGTAGGGCTAAGGAAAGACTTTAAAAATAATTAACAGATTTTTTTTTTTTTTCCATTTTCTCACCAGTCATTTAAAATGTCTAAAGTAACAATAATTCATTAAGATTTGGTCATTTTATATGCATTCTGGAACCAAAAAAAGGTCAAAATTCAGGGTAATGCATTTTAAGAAGACCAGTACATATTAGAATACGTGTTTTTAACAACGTTCCCTCTAAGCTGCACGCATGCGTGACCATGTAGCAATCTGACAGGTGCCGCGCCCCGAAGCACGGCACACGTTCACTTAACAAAATCTCATGCACAGCGCTCCTCTAGCTTTAGGACCCTGAATTTTTTTTTTCTAGCTGTAAATGCTGCACCACCGCAGGTATCAGTCACTTGCTTTGCGTATATCAGTTTGGACATCAAGGAAATCCTGTTGGTTAAGAGAAACAAATCACCACCTAGCAATAGCCAATCGAGTGTGTTTTTAGACATGCAGTGCCCACCAACTGATCTTTCGATACAGTGTAAAACTTAACACTGATAAGAAGACGGTGCTTGCAAATAATAATAATAATAATAATAATAATAATAATAATAATAATAATAATAATAATAATAATATTATTATTATTATTATTATTATTATTATTATGCATTTGGACTTCATCTTAAGTTACAGCAACGAACACAGACGGGTATGGCACCATTGCAAAGTTAAGCTGTATTTTTTATATAAAAAACTAAAGAAGCAAATGGGAATAAATTGTATATTTTTTTTAGTACATAGAAAACACAAGTGACCTCATTATCTTAAAACTCAAACAGATGGCAACATCTGCAATACCATTTGTTGGAGAAACATGCTCTTTTAAGATTATTTTTGTAGCCTGAAACACAAGAGACACAACTACCACGCATGATAAATACTTACACCTATTGTAATGACCATAGCATGATAGTTTAGACTGGCGTGTACAGAGTTCATACCCAGCGAAGGGGACAGCAGGTGGCTCGGGGTACCTTGTGGGCGACCCTGTCGCGGTAGGACCCCCCCCCCCATATTTATTTCTAAAAATGGGGTATGTTGGATAACATGGAAATAAGTTTGAATGCAGTATAAGATACACGTTTCCAGGTTTGTACACTCTGTTAGTTTTAAAAGGAGATTATCAGAGGAGGTATAATAACTGGTAAATGCGAGATTGCAAGATTGCATTCCATTGCACTGACGACGGCTGTCTGACTGCTGGAATAAACACAATCGCACATTGCTGGAGGAACCGATGCACTCAAGAGATAACATAGGTTAAGCATAAAGGAACAAAGGGCCACACCAAGATAACGCCATCTTAGACGATGTGAGCCAGAACCGACATGTACATGAGACTCTCCACAGGGGGTTGCCCATGGTGATTGAACCCACAAAGAGAAGAAAGGAGGGTGGGGCTGTGGTCAGTGGCTACTTAATGAAAGAGAGAAGTGAGTTGAGCTGAGTGTACCTTGATTCACTCAGCTCAACTCACTTCTCTCTTTCATTAAGATTAGTATCTTTAGACTTCTCGATCGAGAAAGTCCTGTAGGCTCAAACCTACAGTATTGCATTGTAATATTTTGTTCTGTTATATTTTGTTTTGAACTTAAGTTTTGTACCATGCAGTTTGCATATGAAAGTATGATCTATACTGTTTTGCTTTGAGCTTTCTTTTTGTTTCCGGAATTAAACCTGTATATATTGCATAAAACAAACGTATATCTGAAGAAAAGGACTGTGCATTTCTTTCATCAAGAACCAGCTACTCACAGCTTTAAAAAATATGACATCACCATTTAAAATAAAACAACAATACAAATTCAGAAAAGTTATATTATAGTACTACATGGACTTTTTGATAAGTACATTGGTGTACATTGGAAAGACGTACCTTGTTTATTTTTGCATACACAAATACTATAAAAACAATAAACATGTCTTTGTCTTTTTTTTTTTTTTTTTTAATAGCCTTTTATGGCATACAAACAAAAAATGAATATGGTGACCTTTCAATTTCCAGCTTTTAAAACATTTCTATACATCTGTTCTTTGAAATAAAACAAAAAAAGGCAGGTTTTCAGGGAAAAAAAAATGTTGCTTATAACTAATTATATGCAATAAAAAGCACTGGTGAGTAATGGTCAGTCAGCACACCTATTTTCTTACAGAAATGTGCTCTATCTGTGTGCCTCATAGTTGACGTGTTTTAGAAGCAGTGTGAGCCCTTTCAGTCCATTTGTTTTCACTTTTTACACTTGCGTGCCACTCATTTCGTGTTGACATCGTAGCAGGATTTCTGAGACCTGCCTGCTGTAGAGGTGTTTTTTTTCCAGTATTATTTTTGCATTTAAAGTATATGATCGCTCGTTGTGATCACTTCAACTTCCTCTGCTGGTACATGTGTGATCGAGGGCGTTTTTCTAAACAGAATGAGGTTTAAAAAGACATTCGGAAACAAATTTTATTTTCGCTTTGGGCGCTGACATCTTCACTCTTGCTGTCCGTAAATGATACAAAACATGAAGCAAAACATATGCAAATTAGCAAAACGGTAATGATTCATCACGCACACATGACCTTTCCAGCAGAGTAAATCTGCTGTCAGCCTACGCAACAACATTTGTAAAGTCTCACACAGTTAAAATCATTTCTGACGGGCAGACTTTTTTTTTTTTTTGCCTTGGAATACATGCAAAAATGATTCCTTTGCATGTTTGTCCCAGTACTATTTAAAATTTAAGAAAGCGAAATATGTACGGTTAGCACCTTGTTGGTAACATTGTACCACAGTATTATCATTTTACCCAGCATATCGTGAATTTGTCAGGTACTGTTTTGAATTGCCTTGACCTGTAATATAAATGGCTGCTCATCAATTCTGTGGATTTATTTTTTCAAAGGGTAATTGGCAAATCCATTATTTTTAAAGTATATTTTCTTTTTAATGTTTTGAAAGCTGTCCTCTAAATTATATGTTGTGGGTCATTTTAGACCCTGAGGACAAGACTAGTATAGACCTTCAAGCCCTTGTGTGAAAAAATAGCCCTTCCTAAGGGCTTTAAACGCAACTAACTTGACATCATGTGTTCCCAAGTGTATTCTTTATATACACGCACACACACAAACACACGCACAAAAGCCAGCTTTCAGCATGAGTCACAGGCCTAGGACAATACGCATTGTGTGTCTGGATCATGAGACCTGAGACAATAGTGATCTCCTAGTAGTAATGCTGTAAGACTACCAGAATTTAAGCAGAACTTTCACTACCAGCTAAAGAAAAAAACAATTTTCTTGTTAATGTTCATATTTTTCCACAGTGAACTAGGTTTCACCATGACATTTGTCAGCTGGTTTTAGCCAGCAGCAGAAAGAAATTCTAGGTATAAAACCGCAACCCATTAAAGAGGTTTCTAGGCCACTTGAGTTCTGTGAAGCGTCTTCTGAACCTGAAGGAGCAACGGCTTGTGGTGTTCCCTTCATGCCATTCTGTTTTGCTTTGCATATTAGTTTCCTATATTGTGTAGCTGAAGCTCAAACTTCATAGAAGTTAAGATTGTAATTTTGCTCCATTTTGATACCGTCTTTGCCAAGCATGTTTTGGAGTACATACAATAGTCTTGTTTGACTTGGTTTATTGTGCTTAAGTTGGATGCATGTTTAAAAAATAGTTAACAGAATTGAAAATACTGTACATATCATACAGGCCTAAATGTTGCTTTGCTTACGTTGACTTTCTGTCTTTGCTGTAGAACACAGCAGTGTAAACTTTACATGCTTTCTAAGAAATTCTACCCAGCATAGACGAAGGAAATGGGACCTTCCCTTTTCAGCAGTTGTGCTTCAACATTGATATGTACAGCTGGGTGGAACTGAGAAATGCATTGTTGAAATTAGTTGCACAGGCTTCCGCATTACTTTTGCTTGGCAAAATCTAAAGCAATGTTGTATGTCTTAGCCCCTGTTTAGGCACAAAGGTAAATTAATTCATTTCTAAACTTTCTGAAGACTTTTTGTATTATACATCTGTAAGGATTCCATTTTTTTTTTTTTTTTTTTTTTTTTTTTTTTTTTTTTTTTAACAGTGTTACGGTATGTATTGTATTATGCACGTATCTGAATTCCTGCTGCGCCTCTTTAGTTTTACTTATACAATAAGATGCCTTTCAAGTCCTGTAGTGCCGTGTTAGGTAAGACCTAGGGTTGGACGACAGACATTTTCAGCTATCAATTATCTTATGTGAATTATATTGATAATCATGATTATCAGCTGAATAAATAAAATATTTTAAATTCTTGTTATTTATCAAATGTTTACTTGAGCAGCATGACAACCTCCAGTCACAGAGTTTACAAGAAAAATAAAAACTAACCGAGTTTTTACATTTTCGGTGGGTGCTCAGAACAAATGTGAGTATAAAATGATGTAGTACATAATCCATATATTTTTATCTAAACATTTATGTTAATTTGAGAACATTTACTTTCATAAAAGAAAGTGCCACCAAATGTTATTATAATGAAACAAAATTGCTAACATTACCTGGAAGCATTTGTTTTCTTGTGTGGCGAATCTGGCATTAAGAGTAAAAAAAGTCAAAAATTACACTTTTCTCAGTAGTTTTAGAGTGAGCTACTGTTTTTTTTTTTATTTTACAATCATCAAGATTTGTGTTTTTATGTTAGAAAACCAGTCATGCTTTGCCAGTGTACAAATGATCAAAATGAAATCATAACGTGAAGTTAAAAGAAAATTGTTTAAAATCAATACTTCCTAATGTACGCAGCGTTCACAGAGATGTTTCACTCACACAGTCAGTCCAGTGCCGCTTCCTGCTCAATTCAGAGCCACTTCCTGCTTCATTGGTCACGGACGATAATTATGATTATCGATAATCATTTTTTAATACGATAAAATTATAGTTGCAAAAAAATTATTGTGATTATCGATATTTTCGGTTATTGTTCCAACCCCAATAAGACCACTGATGCATCATCAGTATTTGCAACGAATACCCTAATTCGTATGGAGAATCAGTGCCTCGTGGTAGTATTCAAAGACATTTTAACAGTTTCCATGTTAGAAGAATGAGGTGAATAAAATTGCAAATGGATGTCAGTAAGTGAACTTCCTAAGTGCTTTGGAAAACTATCTTAAGGCTGTAAATGTAGGTCACTTTTGTGTTGCATCAGATTGACTTTGAGAACAGAATAGGATATTGACCTCTAACTCCATTTGGGGGAGGAGTGACTGCCTTGCTCCTGCTTATTAACCAGCATTGCATCTGCCAGAAAGCATCTGTCATTATTTATCATTTTAGTATCCTCCAGAGAACCTAAAAGCCATCATTAGGTAAATTGATCCCTTACTGTGCAGTGCAGCTATGTGGAAACAGTAAGCGGTTGGATCACACAAGGCCAGGCTAAGCAGTGATTTACTTATTTGTGAGTGCCAATTTAACCCTTTAACACGTGAATCAAAATGCAGATGGATCAGTAAAACCAATTGGTAACAAGAAGACATGACATTTTGAGAACCTGCCCAAAGCATTCAAGGCAATCTTGAATCATTAATGACCAATCCTCTAGTAAATTTCCTGTGGGGAATACGCGTACATTGAAACAACAGTGTACAGTTAATAGATAAAAATCGCTCCTCTGTGTGCTGCATATATTTTTGCGTGGTTTTTCAGAGTCAGTGGCTTGGTTTACATGCATTTGAAAATCGACTCTACAGTCATGACTGTGTGACGTTGTCATGTGAATACATTGTGAAACAGCAAAAGGACGTCCTTTTGGCAGCGTGACACTAAAGGCAGGGTCAATCACTTTCTCACGATTAAAAAGGGTGTAAAAACCCATGCAAACAGGAGCAGGAATTGTGCTTGTGGCTCACGAGGTATCAACTGTCAATATCCAGTTCTTCTTACTAAGTATCACGTGATCTCCAGCGGAAAGGCCATACAAAACATACCCCCCCCCCCCCCCCCCCCCCCCCCAACGCACACACTGTGCATTCATGGACTACTTCAACACTAAACCCGCCGCAGTTATAATCATACCTACAACCGCCAACGGCATGACGGTACATTTTAAACTTCATCTGTATTAAAATGGAAGACAAACTATCAGTTTATTTTTTAACTTGCCACACATAAATCAGTACTTCAAAAAATTAAAAGTTAAAATAAAATAAACATTTCAAAAGAAACTAGTGTGTAAACAGGTATATGCACATGCAAAACTGTGAAAACAAAAGTAGTGTGTGTCACTCGCAGCACAGAATCCAGGTTGAGCTGCTGCACCCTGCAGCTTTGCAGTTTTCTGATTGAATTGTTTCTGCTGAAGCTCTGTGGCTAGCTTCAAGATGAAATCTCTCCTACCTTGTGCAAAACTAAGTAATTGATGACTGCCAGGTCCAGAAGAGATAACGGATATATATATATGAATGACTGTGTGTAGAGATATATGCTCCCTTGAGAAAGATATGTACAACATATCGAAATGTTGGGCAGCTGGCTCTTTCAGCTAAATTTATTTATATCTATATATGTACCTAGCTAGCTAGCTAGCCATGGACATTTAAATATCCCTTCCCCTAAATGACTATGAATTGAGTAATCTGCATTGGTATGGACAATCTTTTTTTCCTAAATCTTAACTGCATAGCAACGTATTTTCTGAAAAGTACGGCAAACAGGTTGTGAGGAAAACTGTCATGGCTTGTGCACGTAAACGCCACCATTGTTACAGGGTAGATATGTTCTGTGTTGTGAAGGACATCTCCGCAAATTTGATTACATGTACAACAGCCTTAAAGTGTGACTTGCCAGACTATAGTGCTTACAACAAAAAACACATTGTTGCCTGCTGAGTTGTACATATTCCTGCTAATATCTTTTTATCACAGTCATCATTGTTTTGAAATTTCTATTGACATATCCTCAATCATAAATAGTTTTTGTTCAGTTTTCTTTGGATAAAAACATGAAGTCTACTTGTGAACACTTCTTGTCAATATCACATAAAGGGCCATAACACACAGTCCCTGTGATACGCGATGTATATTTTATACAATGCTAATTAAATAAGCAGACAATTATTATGTCTTGGTGACTGTAACAGGGAGAGATCTGTGCTGACTCTGCTGGCGTGTTCACGGGCTGCAGGAAGAGGGCGGCAGTCGCCCAACAACCGCCTGTGAGTCATGGCAGTGACACGGGGAGGTGGGAAAGTGTGAGTGTGGACTTTCCCCCTCTCTGAATGGCCGAGAGGCGGGTCTTGGGTGATTGTCGGTCCTATAAAATAACGCTCTGTTGTTTCCTCAGGTCTGCCCACTTAGACGCGCTAAGGGTGCGGACGCTTTGATTCGGGACCGGGAATCAGCGAGACAGAGAGAGAGAGCGGGGAACCCTTGGGCAGACCCCGGCGTATTGTGAAAGAGCAGGCTAGATAGCCGAGAGAGTAGGACGGTGATCCGGGTCGTGCAGGTAGCGGCGACCGGGATAACGCTGCCGAGTGCAGCACCTTTTATTTGTAGTTTTATTACTGTTTTATTTTCCCTTGTTCTTTTCGCCTTCTGTTTTCATTATTATTTCTTTGAGCACCTGCGAGTGCATTTGCGGTTCGTGTACCAGCTGTGGTATTTCCGTGGTGCTGTCTATCATCGTTGATAGGCAGCCCACGGTCAACAGTGCCCTCTGCCGGAGAGAAAAAAAATAACCGGTCTAAAATAAAACTGGGCACCTGTGTGGTGTTTCCCGAATACACCTGTCTGTCTCCTGGTCAGTGAATTACCCACACCCCTTTCACAGTGACATTTATTGTATTGTGTGTTTTTTTTTTTTTTCAGTATGTGGTCATAACATTTGTTTTATTATAAGGAAATAAAGTATGATGAATAAATATGGTTCACACCTTAGTCTTAGTGGTAACCATGCAATTGTATTACAGGGCTGTAAATTGGTAAAAAAAGGGCAAGGCCAAAATGGCTTTCAGTTCAATGAATTAGTCAATTAGACACCAAGGCCACTAAACTTAAATCAAGGCCAAAGTCTAGGATACTGTATAATTTCGCTTAGGAGTCATATATAAAGCTAATTATTAGCAGTAGAAAGAAAGAACAGTTTAACTTAATAATAACTATTTATTTGTTCAGAAAAGCTGCCTCTGTACATTTTTGATTGTGTGAACTGTGTGGCTGCTGGCCTGAGGGTGATTTGTGCCCACAGGGTCAGAAAATACTTTTTTGGCAAACAGCTTCACTGTTCAGATGAACAGAGCTGTCATCACTGAGACGCAAAGTCAGCAATTCAGCGCTTGGCAGCCAGAGGGTAGCTGTTCACACTTGTAGCATACAAAATATTGAGGTGTTGTGTTGCATTTATGGATGACCTGAAAAAAACAAACTTAGTTTTATCATAAGATGTACAAATAATGATAATAAACTGTAATACAATGTAGAAAAGTCTTAGTTTCGTTGTGGTTAAAGAAAGGAAATTAAAATAAGGTGATAAAGGCAGTTAAACTATACAAGTGAGTTACAGTAAATCATGTTTTTAAACCTGAAAAACATATTTACAAGTGGTTATTAATTTCTAAACTACTGACCTGCAAAGTGTGCAAGACCTTCTTTTTTTTTCTTTTTTTTAAAGACTATTTTCTGAGATTATTACACGCGGTAAAAATCATGTGCTTGAAAGGGTATTGTTTGCTGTTTGTTTCGTTTTTTTCCCCCCCAGCTGATGCAACTTAAGCATGTAATCATGTTGTTGTTTGGATCCTAATTCAGTCTGTACAGGCGTCTCTTGTTGCTGTAGCAAAAGGACACTGCTGTCATAATTAGTGAATAGATGGGAATTTTGATGGGCTTTGCAGCAATTGAGAAGGGCACCTATGACAATTGCCGCATGGCCATTGTTAATTTGGAGCTTTGGTATTAGTAATTGATAGTCCACAACTGTTTTAACAGATTACATTCTCGCTAGACTAAAATAAAAGTAACATGGACTTGGCCCCTCGACAGCATGTACGGTGCAGTTGAAGGCAGGGCTGTATATGTGTAGACTTGCCAATAATTGATGCCTGCCAAGTGTGCTCTTGGTTCATAGCTTGTCACAGAGCTAAAATCAGTGAGGTGAATGACACATACCCTTATCTTCCCCTGTCACCACACTCATTGAAATGGCCTTGCGCGGGAGGAAGAGGAGGAGGAGCAGCAGCAGCAGCAGCAGCAGCTTGCTTAGAGAATGTGTCGGCTAAATGCTCTTGCATCAAGCAGCACGTGTGCTCCGTTACAATCCTTGGAGCTGCATGTCAGCAGCCTTAAAGTCGGAGATAGCAACTTTTTTTCTGTATGTTTAGCTGAGTCATTTCATGGTACACTGTACTGCTGTATTATTTCAAATGTTAAGCATTAAAAGCTCAAGTCCTAGTTCTATTTAGAACTGCTACTTTATAACTGTGTGTGGCAAAGTGGCTGGTATGGGGAACAGGTGTAGCGGTGATGCGGTGCAGGAGTGATGAACAGACAACGGTGATTCAGTGAATAAGTGCTTTATTGCTCTTTTTCCAGGTCTGACGACCGTCAAGTAATAAATCCCTGGCAATACACAGCAACGTGTAAAACTCAGGGATGATGAAAACAAGGGCACAGTCCCGAACAAAAACAACAGGCACGGTCACCAGTCCTGGGTGATCAAAAACGTGCAGGTGCTTAGTGCAGTGGTGTTCCGGGTAGTGCTTTCCTTTCAACAGCTCCGGAGATGTGCGTTAATTGTCTATTAGTGCGACAAAGACAGACAATTACAGACAAACAGAAATAACACACAACATGTATAACACTTCTCCCAATATTCTGTTTGAGCTCCTCTCTCAGTCCTTCTCTCCTAACGTTAACCCAAACGAAGGAAAAGATCAGCGTTACCCTGGCCCTTATATGTACTCCCGTATGATATTTAGGTAAACGGTTGCAGCTGCCTTATTAATTGCAGCTGCCCCTCGTTTACCTTTCAGGTCAATACGGTCTTACAACAGAGTCTCACTTCTTTCCAGGCTGACCCACTTCCCGGTCCCAGAAACGAACTGTCAGGCCAGCCCTTCCAGATACTTCTCCCACTGTTCTTTAGCGCCCTCACAGGTCGGGAGGGAGATTTATCACCAGAACTCATTGTATTTCTGTCACACTGTGATTTTAACTCTGCTGGTTGCATAGAGCTGTACAAGCCAACATCAGAAGCAGTTTGATTTCTTTATTTTTTTCTTTTTTTAATCAGTATTTAATCGTACAATTAAGGCCATATGGCGAGGATGTAAATAGTATATCTACACTCGGGTGACGATTTGGACCCGAGACTGTTGCTGCACTCGGTACTGTAAGTTACAAGAAAGCATCATATACTTAAAATTAAATTACCCAGACATTTTATTAATCACATTAAAGAAATGAAAAAAAGTGATGTTAACATGCTACGTGCTAAATGTAAGTTAGTGATAATAACTATTGTATTTGATTTTTTTTTTTGGCAAATAACGTTAACGATTCAATAAAGGTAACAAGAAGATAACAAAATGTGAATCTTGGTGAGCAGAGTAATGTAGCTTGTAATTCCAGTCTGTAACTTTGTTTTAAAAAAAATCTTAGCCTTCAATATAAAATTATATACTTTGGCTGTCGTAGTGTCCATTTTACACTTTGTTTCACTGGAACAGACACAGTCACGTGACATATACCAGTGCGCTGACTAGATAGAATTGCTTGAGTTGTCAGGGGTGTTACACAGGGCAATCCTTGCAGGATTTGGTCACAAGCAATGTTTACGTGTACATCACCCCGGAAATCACTCAAACATTACCAATGAAAAACATTGATCCCTCTAAAAGTGTTTTACCGGGGTGATCTGTGAGCGGGATCTCAATTGAGAAACCGCTGTTTGATTAAAGCACAGAACGTTATCTTGTTATAGAGTAAAAAATATCGCATTGACCATCGGGCAAGCAGCCAAAAAAAAACACGTCCAACAAATCTTTTTGGTTGTCCTGGAACGTCGGGCTAGCGATGTTGCGAGCCCTGGGCCTATAAAGGGACGTTAGTGCTTGGACAGTAAACATCTTAAAAAGCAACCTTGCTCTGGCCTGACTTGTAACTGGGGTGATCAGGTCAAGTACATCAGAAGCCACGTGACTATATGATCGGCGAGGAGGCAGGAACAGCAGGTTCCTCTCCTTTTAACCTTGTAGGCCTATTACTTCAGAGAAAGATAGTGATTTAATTTATTTCTGTGTCATAAACTAAAAAAGAATCTGGGTACACACAATTAGTTTGCTGATCTGTTGCTTTGAGTACTATTGTCTTTCCTAGATCTGCAGTGTTGAAAAAGTTAAGCTGAGGCGTATGCCTTAGAGCTCTGAGATACTATAGGCACGTAATTGGGTCTCCTTGTTTCAGGACCAGTGTCTAGGAGTGTAATTACAATAGTGAGAAAAGGTTAGCCCCCAGATTATTTTTCATAGGGATTCTGTATTCTCCTGGGACAGACTCACACTGCTAGTCTGATTATAGAACAAAATAATTAGTATTGTTTGGCTCAAGATTTATCTGGGAATTTCACTCTTGCTCTGTATATGTATAAATGTTTTATATAGAGCCTGGGAGGGGACATGAGAGAGAAAAAAATAAATAAAAATCTTGTGCACACGAGAGAACATCTTGTACGCTCGTCTAAAGATACTTTTGCAGCGACATGACCATACACATCAGAAGCAACACAGAGGCAATGTGACAGGTTTGAAAACTGCCAGATCTATACAACTATTGCAAATGCTATTGACAAAACTGTGATGAAGACTGGTACATATTCGTCAAGATGATGTGGAAATTATGAGTGTCATCGCTGACTGTATTTCAACACATGGCAATAAATCGTACAGACCAGGCATATCCATTTCCTTTGAAATGAACTCCCATATCTTGTCTTTCAGATCTGTATGTTTATAATTGTGATGCCCTTTGTCATAAAGCTCTGTGTATTTTTTCAGTGGGAAGTATTATTGTTTCCTCCATCATTCTGGATGCTGCTTCACCCTGCTAGACCATGTGCATTGAAGGTGTTCTCTGATTGCTCAATGCCCTAGTTGACAAGCATCAAATTGCAAAAAATAGGATTCAATCCTATTTATTTTGTGCCACTCACGCATTGCCTGTAGCGTCGCTTGTGGTGTGAAAGATACATATTGAAGGATAGGTTCTATTTATTTTGTTGCATCGCTGCACAGTTGCCACGAGATATTATCTTGTGCACATGACTTTTGCTATAAGAAGACACAAAAGATAAATATTTTTTCTGTCATGTCCCCTCCCGGGCTCTGTAGTTTTTAACAAAAATTGTATTTTTTTTTTTTTTTTGTTGTCTTGCTATATTTGCATGCATGATGTGAAACAATAAGTATGATGGGGTTAGGGTTAGTTCAATAAATATTTTATGGCCATGCAAGAGTAATTACATCAGAGGTTGAAACTTTCTGTTTATAAGCAGGGTTCTTGTTCACTAGTTCAATAAAAAAGACAAGTAACAGGAACTGTATGTGTGGTGTGGACCTGGGGTGTGTCATTAAACCTGCAGGTAATGGGAAATAATATGGTACAATATAATAATACAACAATACTGTTGTTGTGTGTGCTGCAGTTTAAAGAGCGTGACTCGGGTAATGATACCCAACTCCTCTCCCCATTTTTTATTTTGATTGTCAGACAACTTTCTGTTCCCACCAAATGCTTTCCATAGAAGTTTGAGTCTGTTCTTGGATTTATTCGTTTAGTGATGGGGTGGAAACCTGTCGTAATCTATCACACACCATTTTGAGGCATAATGAAAGAAGGAAACCTTTCAAACATTTAACTATCTACTCTGTGTTTTATCTGATTCTTTTGTGACATAGTGATGGAGTTAAGGATGTTCATGAAAGCCTTCATACTAGTTGCCATGTTTAAGTCTATAACTGCTTTTTGAGCAACAAACTTAAATACACGTTTATGTTTTCAGTACTTCATTTGTGCATTGTCACTCAATTATGTAATCTCTATCACTAAACCCATTATTAGTTGTACTGCAATAGCTATGACAAAGATTGTAAAGACAGAGTGAGTTAATGACCATGGCTTCAGGTTGAATTAAAAGGGCTGTAGTCTGGTTTGTTGACTCACTGAAAGAGCAGCCAGTTGGAACAGAACGTTCTGATTTAATAAGAAGGTTGTGTGCATTATTTGTCCCATTGTAGGGATTTAATGCTACATTAAAGTTTTTTAGTTTACTTTATTTTAGAGATTGTATTATGATATGCTAGACAGTGTAATGTGAGTATTGAGTTGCCTGGAATATGGCTACCCCTCCCCCACTCCACATCTGTTGTTCTATGAGTCATAGTGACACAAGCAAAGACAAAAATGGCTGTGGTTGCTACCTGTTTGTGGTTGATTGGTTCCCCCTCCCCCCAATCCCCATTGCTGGAGGCACTGAAGAGAACAGCTTATCAAGTGCTTCAAAGCTAGTTTGCTGAGTGTAACAGTTCAAGAGAAAATGGCTGCTCTTTCCTTACCTTGTTTGCAGATCTGTCAGCAGATGACTCTGCAGGAGAAAATGGGGTCTCGATCATATGAAGTCTGAATGCTTCCTTTTGTTTCCCTTTTTAGTGTCCTGTTTTTCCACATGTTTGTAGAGGCTAGTGTATTTAAACACCAACACATATATTATTTGATTCAATTTAGAGCATGTTTGAAACCCGGGTAAATCTATTTTTTAGATTTCTTTACAATGTGTTTGTTGCTGTTGCTTCAACTTATTTTAATCATTTTTGCTGCAGCTGTGAAGTAAATTGTTTAAGTATCTAAATTGTTTTTCATTTAAAGCCCTTTTACAGCGGGGGAGGATAGGAATTTGAATAATCTGTTGCTGGCTTTTTTTAAATTTTTATTAGGGATGTTATTAATAACCATGTTTTAACATTAAGAGAACACTCACGAGCCCACCAGTATTGATGCAACTTGTGTAACACGACATACAACATTTATTTGTGGAAAAAACGTGAAACTATAACACACTACTATTTATTTATTTATTCATTTTTTATTCACGAATGAAACCCGATTTGACTTCTGTTGAAAGAATTTTTTTTTTTACCTCGACCAAACCATATTTCCAAATAAAAATAAAAAACAATTCCGAGCCATTTGTGTTTCAAGTTTGCTTCAATGAGCAGTGATATCTCGCACAGTGTAGACCATGAGCAGTGGGTCTCTCACAGTGCAGATCTATCTAGTTTGCAACGGAACATGGTTAAAGTTTTTTAGTTAGAATGTCTGTCTGTTTTAAATCTTTGTAGTTAGAATGTCTGTCTATTTTAAATGGTAGCTATTACAAACGTTTCAGTGTAAGTGTTTCTAACCTTGCAAAATAGATATTCCTAATAATGCAATTGGCT
The DNA here is from genome assembly GCF_017654505.1 of Polyodon spathula. Lineage (NCBI taxonomy): Eukaryota > Metazoa > Chordata > Actinopteri > Acipenseriformes > Polyodontidae > Polyodon > Polyodon spathula. The sequence continues at coordinate 16,267,315 of NC_054548.1, read as the reverse complement.
ATGGTAAAAACTGTGACTTTCAAATACTCTTGTTTACTGTGATTTCTGATGTATCTGCCCCTCCTCCAGTCAAACAGCAATGGTACAGCTCATCCCTTGCTCTCACCTCCCACAAGTAATGCTGTGTGACATTCCTTTTGTCTTTCCTGGGTTGTTTGGGCTGCTTTCCCATGCAACCTTGTCAAAACATGTAACTAAACAGGATGCCATTGTGGCATGGCATTGAGGCCCACCAGCTCTGCGTCCGTGCTCCAGTGTGAGCAGACTCGCTCTTCTGGGCAGCCAGTTTTATCTGTTAGGGTATTACCATTACATTTTAGAAGTGTTGCAAATGTAATAGGATTGCGATATTAGTGGCACCTTGGTGTCTGTGTGTGTGAGACACATAATATTTATTTATTTATTTGTTTATTTATTGGAAGTCAGCACGGGTACCCATCACTTTTAAATTACCCAACCTGGGTCTCATTTAACTACCCGGGTATTGATTATTAATTTGAGAATTTAAAGCAAACGTAGAAAATATGACACTGCAGTTGTAAGGGCAGGTCTCTGGTCGGTGTAATAAAGACAATGTTAAAACAAGCTTTGCATTAGCGGCAAGTACACCGCAATAATAATAACTACGGAGACTACTCTTCTCAGGAACTAAATCGGAAAGAAAACAACATAACAACATCCTGTTGGGTTTATGCCAGTGATGACTCTTAATTATCCATTAATAGTAGTAACCGTGTGGCTTCAATATGGAATGCTTTATCTACAGTTATTGCTAGTTTCTTACCAAAAAGATAAAATAATTAAAAAACATTCTTCTGCCAGCTTTCCTTGTACAAGTACAAATGTTTTGTCTATTGCCTCGTTGGTTTGGAAAACTAACCTTCAAATGAATATATGCCTGTTTTTTTTTGTTTTTTTTATGTAAAGGTTGTCTCTTTTAAAATGATATGTACTATTTATAAAATTAATTTTTGAAGTGCACAGCATTGTTATGAAGCACGTTGGCTAAATTGTAGAAAACTCATCTTTCCTATTTAAACATGCATTGTCAATCCTTTAGGAATAGTGAAACATGAATTAAAAGAGTCTGGGCTGGTGTGAAATTTTCCGTAATTGTTTTTCTCACTTCTTAATGTGATGTTATTGTGGTATATGCTATATTTATTTTTAAGGCTGTGTTCTCACTGGGTCTTTTTAGTGGGTTTGGTCCGCACTCGGTGTGGTTTGGTGTGAAGAGTGAACAACAAAATCCACTTGGGAAACAAACTGTACCGAGTCCACGTAAAGAGGTGCTCTCAGTCTGGCAAACGCACCGAGTTTGGTTTGCTTGCTAAACCTCAACTGCTGGACTCGGTCCTTTTGCACATAGGAAATGAACTGTAAGGTAACCTGACTCGGAAGTGAACTTTTTGCACGTAATTTAGTTCATATTCTGAGGAAACAAGTAGAGCAAAAAAACTAAACATATCTTTGGGAACTACAGTGCGGTTACCAGACATCCTGTGAAAACTGGGATTGTCACAGTTTCAGCCTTAATTTGTTGCCCTGGTCAGTAAAATTGTTAATCATTCCGGTTTTGCTATTGTATTTATTTTTATTTTTATTAAGTACAAAACTGCATCGATGTGCTCTGCACGTTAACGGAAGAGTAATGGGTTAGGTTGTGTCAGCGTCATTCAAAAATAAAATAAACAATTATATGGATTATTTGTTTAATCATTCTGATTATGGGTATTCCATATGTTTAAATGGTAATAGCTGTTTTTTTTTTTTAATCTGGCTTTCTGTACATTTAACATGTTGATTAGATGACAGTATAAAGAACATAACGAGTTGTTCCGATCTGTAATAAATTCACCCAATGTTTAATTTCTGAACTGTTATTGTGTTATTATATACTGTTGTTTTAATGGCTTCAGAGTTTCTACGGAGTCAGTGAATTGAAGAAAACAAAACAAAAAAAAAGTCCCAGTTTTTCTCTGTGGAAATCTGGACAGTAGGAAAAACTGAATCTCTGACAGAAATTTGATCAGACACCAAAATCCAAGCCGGACTGGACAAAACTCCTAAAACAGTAAAATCTTAGATTACTTTACTTTAATGCAGACAGTAGGACCATGCAGAATTGTGTAAACTGCATTATCCTCCTACTGTAGGCATTCAATACATTAATTCAATTAGTGAAGTGCTCCCCCAATGCTTTCTGCCACAGCAATATGTAAGAATCTAAAACATGCTATATTAAAAACTAGAGCAATACATCAATAGCTGCCATCTTTCAATGTGCCTTGCAGGATATTGTAAACGTCCGGTTCACACACTATATAAACGAACAGGTTCATTTGAAAGATGCGTTGGGAACACAAACTCCTTCCTGAAAAAAAATGGAAAAGGACCAAAAAAAAAAAAAAAAAAAAAGACTTTAGTTCACATCCAAATGAACTCAGTCCCTTTGCTCGCAGATAAGTGTGAGCAGCAAGCAAACTGATACAGTATTTCAAACTCAACTAACCATTCCGAGTCTGTTTGCAATGGATCCAGTGTGAATGCAGCCTAAGACATCCTTGGCTTCTGAGTCTGCAATGATCTATTGTCAACGATTCAGTGTCTTAATTGCTTCTGCGACAGAAGTAACTGTCATTTCATTGGTTCTTTTGTTTCCCAGGGGAAGGGTTGTGGAAATTGAGTCTTTTTTAAGCTTGGTTGAGGAGGCAACATGTCCTGTGTGAAGTGTGGATTTGTGCACCCACGGCCTTTATTTATTTCTTGGTCTAGTTGCTTTGCTTCACTGTGATTGTTAAGTGTGCTATCTGCTTTCAGAGCTGAATATGAGTACAGCACTTTTTAAAGTGAAATGCAGTAAAATTAGATCTGGCTTAGCAGGAAAACATCCTTTTATTATGACAAGACCACTGACGAATATTTTTTACTATGACATTAAACATCAGGAAAACCAGTTCTATTGTAATTGGGCACATTATAAGCAAAATCAAAATGTATTCCACACGTATAAATAAAGCTAGAGTCATAGATGCTTATTCTAACAAAATGTCTAATTTGCAAGAATTAGGACATTCCTGAAGTGGTGTTTTGTTACTTACACAATATTTAGCATGTTGTGGTCCATAGTTGCAGAGTATTGATACAGCTGGGTTAAAATAAGAAGGAAGTTACTGTGGTATATACAGTATACTTGTTCTGGTTGGATTGCAATACTAAAACTTAGAGGGGTTAAATGTAAACTTGCGTCCATAGATTGAATACATTTGTTAACATCAGTGGCCATTGGCAAATGTCTGAATTGTTTTCTGAAAAGCAATATTTGTTTTTGTGTGGTGGATTATTATTATTATTATTATTATTTATTATTATTATTATTATTATTATTATTATTATTATTATTATTATTGTTGTTGTTGTTTATTTAGCAGGTGACTTTATCCAAGACGTCTACTAAATATCACTGTTCATTTAAATAGATGCAGTTCGGGGGCAATTCAACAGTTATTAGCAGTGGAATTTGCTCTCTAGGTGATACTGGCTGTGCACAGTAAACACAGTTGGCCGAATTCAGTGTTCATGCAAATATGCATAAGCAGGGTATTTTGCGTTTCCCTTCCATTTAATTGTAGTCCCTATGTCATGCTTTCAAGATTCTTGTTACATTACTAATTGAGAATTTCTAAAAGTCTGAAGGACTTCCATACATTGTGTGCTCATAATTGAATTCTATCATTTCAAATACAATACTAGAGTGGTTTTGTGCATGCGTCAGACAACACAACATAAATCCCTTTTTCACCATGATTCCTCTCCTGTTTTTTTTTTTTTTTTTTTAATTGTGTAAGATGTAATACAATGGAACCAAAGAGGGGAATCCCAGAGGCTCCACTGGCTATGTGTGTATAAATTGGCACATCAAGGGGAGCAGCACTATCTTTGAATGCAAAGTGTCTGTAACAGCACTGTGTATTGGGGAATCGTTGGACACTAGCTGATGTTTCTCTGTTGGAGAAATAAGAACTCTGATTTGACTAGTGTTCCACGGTATATCGATACCTATCGTATATCATGACGCCAAAATCCTACGATACCTAATATCAGGCTAAAATAAAAATATCGAAGTATCACAGATTTTCGATAACGTGGTGTATTTTTTTGTTTCGTTTTGTTTTTAGCTTTTAAAACAAAACTGAGTGTGTTCTTTAAAAACAATATGAACTAAACTGACTAATTTTCGCTTAGCGAAAGTGACCAACTACCCTGTGCGCTCTGGGGAAATTAAATTACTGCAGCAGTCAAAGCGAATGCCAGCGATGGAAGCTTGCTCTTGGAACTATTTTGGATTTCAGCCAGATGACAACAGAAGTCTGGTTGAAAGCGGACAGTCAAAATGTCAAACGTGTTTTGAAGAAGTGAAAAAAAAAAACTGGAGGAAATGCCACCAGTTTACTGAAATATCTTTCAGATCATCACCCCGATCTCTTTGCTAAAGGTTACTTTGACTGTAGTTTCTTCTGTTCTTTTAGTTTAAGTGAATTTCAGTGCATATTACTTATTTTAAAAAAAAAGTCACAACAAAGATAACACACAAAACAGGAATGCGCTAGAAACTGATCAAAACGGAGTTCACTGATGCCCGTTTACTTTGGCATTACAATGCATTTGCTAGAAAGTGCAAAAATAAAATTTGCCGCCTTGTGTCATTAAAACTCTACCGCATGTCAAATGTCAGCAATGTTTTTATATTCTTTGGATTTTGCGTTCATCCGTTTATGTGCATGTAATGTGACAGCTGTGAAAAGGCCTGTGTTTTGAATTGCATGCATGAGCGATGGAAAGACCAGAATGAATACAGACTTCACTGCCAGCATGTCAGTTTCCCTAACAGGATCAGTGTGAAGCCTCACCTGCAGAGATTCCGAGTCACACAGCACAAGTCCACCAGTGCCGACGGCTACAGGTTCAGCATGAAAGCAATAAAAAGTACTTGCAGTTTATTATAATAAGTATAGTGGCAGCCTTTTGTCTGATTTACTTTCTTTGCAATATTTTTAACAACCAAACAAGCATGATGGGCCGAAATAGCTTCCTCTCGCTATTAAAATGTATTATGTTCTTATTTAATGTGCACTGGGGCATTGTTTTGACGGAAACATTTGGCTTGAACAGAATTACTGTATGTTCTAATGGCACTTAAGAGGAAGGCCCATTTCTTTTGTTTTGGAAATGTTGTATTTAAATATAGTGCTTAACGTTTAATTATTGCGTATGTTAGCGGCTTTTTTGAGTAGTGCAGTTTGCCAGAAAAAAAATAAAAATCTAAATGTGTATCCTGCTGAACTAATTTTATTAAATTAAATGGTGATTTTCAAAATATCTAACAATACAAAATTGTAAAACAAACGCAGTGTTTAACATTAAAGAATACAACGCTTATGTGTACTAATGCAACACATTACTGTGTTCATTTAAAAATAAATGTTTTACAGTGTACATGAATCAGTCAGTCAGGCTGGTCTAGTCTAGCATTATACTGGGTTTAATTGTTTTACTTTCTAAAAGGTTTGAACAATATAGATTCATGGAGGTGTTATGTTGTATGTGACTTTTTAAGAACATAAGAAATGTTACAGACATGAGGAGGTCCATTTGGCCCATCTTGCTCATTTGGTTGTTTATTGATCCAAGAACCTCATCAAGCCATTTGTTGAAGTAACCATGTAAATCATCTTCCACAACATTGCTTCATTTTTTCATTCCTTGGTCATATTTTTAGGGCACTTCTAAGATACCCCTTAATGTAAAACATCTGGCCAAGTTATAAAAAAGTCTACTTCAAGGAAAGTATTTTAGTAAGAATGTTATTTTGTTATCTATAAGAATTAAGAGATTCCTTTGTAATTTGTAGTATTTGAAGCTGACCAAAAGAAAACGTTGACTATAAATGTTATAGTCAGTGACTTGACCTTTTTAAATACACTGGAACTTATTTTCAGTAGTGTCTGTGTATACAGTGCCAATAGAAAGTGTACAACCCCTTGAACTTTTTTCGCATTTTGTTGTTTCAGTGCCTCAGAGTTTCATGTATTTAAATGATAATTTTTTTCCACTTATCTACACACCATATTCCACACTGTTAAGTGGAAAAAAGTTTTTATTGAGAAAAAAATATATATTAAAAATACAAAACTGAAAGATCATAAGTCTCCACCCCCCTGAGTTAATACTTGGTGGAAGCACCTTTGGTAGCAATACAGCTGTGAGTCAGTTGGGATAGGTCTCTACCAACTTTGCACACCTAGATTTGGCAATATTTGACCATTCTTCTTTACAAAACTGTTCAAGCTCTGTCAAGTTCCTTGGGGAGCGTTGATGGACAGCAATCTTCAAGTCATGCCACAAATTTTCAGTTGGATTTAGGTCGGGGCTCTGACTGGGCCACTCAAAGACATTTACCTTTTTGTTCCTTAGCCACTCCAGTGTAGCTTTGGCTGTGTGTTTTGGGTTGTTGTCATGCTGAAAGGTGGACATCCGTCCAAGTTTCAGCTTTCTTGCAGAGGGCAGCAGGTTTTCCTCAAGGACCTCTCTGTACTTTGCTCTATTCATTTTCCCTTCTATCCTGACAAGTGCCCCAGTCCCTGCCGATGAGAAACATCCCCATAACATGATGCTGTCACCACCATGCTTCACAGTAGGGATGGTGTTCTTTGGGTGATGCGCTGTGTTGGGTTTGAGCCAAACATAATGCTTTGCATTTAGGTCAAAAAGTTCCATTATAGTTTTGTCAGACCGCAAACTTTTTCCCACATGTCTACATAATCTCCTAAGTGGTTTTTTGCATACTTTAAATATGATTCAGGGTGGGCTTTCTTGAGTAATGGCTTCATTCTTGCCACCCTATCACCCAGGCTAGGGTTTCTGTTGATGGAGAGAAAACAAACATACAGTGAGTTCAGGTGTAAATTGTAGTGTTTTATCAGGTCAAATTCTGGAATCTTACTGTATGTCCTGGGTGGAGGCGCATGCTTTCACTGTAATGAAGTAAGTGATTTATTAAAGAGCACTAGGTGATTGCCTTATAGCCAATTTCCTGAAAACCCCTGGATTTACATTGTTTTATTTTTATATAATTCATTTTACTGCTATATACCTCAAATATTGATTACAGACCTTTTCTACACCTTACCAAGTTACCTGTACCTGTTGTAGTGTAGGCGGACAGAAAGTATCAGTTTGAATTAGAACTCTAAAAATAATAGTATTTTGCCGAAAGCAAAATACAATACCTTAGTACAGTGTAGGTAGCAAGTAGTTTACTGTTTATTTAAATGTGGCAATAGGCTAACAAGATGTTAACTTAGTTTAAACTCCCGACAGATCTCAATTTATAATTTTAAAATTTTAAATAGTTACGTTAATCTGATCTGTCACAGTCCAGTTAATGTCTGGATAATTGTGTTTTCCATTTCATTTACATCCCTAGCTGCAGATATTTTGAGTTTGACCTCTGCTTCTAATAAAAACAGAAATTACTGCATTGGGTGGGCGTAATTGTATTGTAGAGGTTGCAAAACAAAACATCCTACCAGGCAACATTCAGTTAATGGTTTCCTTTAAATTGACAATTTCTTTGAAATACTACAGAAGTGGGAGAGCTCTGACATTTTGACTGGAGAAATATTAATGGAATAGGACCAGTGGTACAAATGACTCAGTCATCTGTCAGCCTGATAAATGGATTAGTGTAAGAGGTGATCCCCTGGGATATGCAGCCCATTAGGGCTTCTGACTAATTATATTTAAGTTGTTTTGGACCTGCCTGTGTCATGAACTATCAATCCAGCAAAGAGAAGAAAGTTTTATAATGTCAAATTGAAGTGTAATAAAAAATGTTAATAAAATATGTAAAAAAAAAAAAAAAAAAAAACACATTTATAGACTGCATATAAAACACTCCCCCTCCCCAAACTCCTTCCACCAAAAGGTTTTTTCTCCCCCCTTTTATTTACATGTGGCCATTCCCCAATTAGCACCCAATTACCTAATTAGGGAATGTCCATATATTTGAATTGATGGCAGGGTCAGAAAGTTGTTTAACCCTTGGTGGTCCGACAGCAGTAATGAAAAAATTAATTTAAAAAAAAAAAAAAAAAAAAAAAAAAAAAAACATAAACCAAATAATAATTTTGTTTTTGTATTTAGCAATTGTCAGAAAAGAAAAAAAAAAACACTTACTGTAGTCTGACTCTTCAGGTTGTTCAAATGTAAATAGGCTTGTAAATTAATTGTTTAATTTGCAATTTACAACTGCTGTTTCATCCATTTGTCTCAAGACTGCAGAAAGCCTTGCTTCTGCACAAGTTCAGATCATAATTGCTTTGAGTATTTCACACATTTTTTATTAGGTTCAATTAAGTAAAAGCTTAGTATGAATAATTTCATATGTTTTTTTTTTTTTTTAAAAGATTCCAATTCTAAAATAAATGCCTGTCTTTACAGCTTGGTTGGTAAGTCACCAGTACATGCCTAACACAGTCTAATAGATGGACCTTAAAGTCATGTTATATCTGAGTACGCCAAATATTTTTTAAATATTGGTAATGTAGTAGTAGGCAACCTAAAATAAAGGTGACTGGAGCCTTACTAAATCAATTTATATTTTAGAACAATGATAAAGTTGACCATGATGCAATTAAAAAGGTACAGGTAGATGAATAGCAAAAGTCACATACACAGTGAATCGCAGCAGGAAGTCATACAAAGAAACGCTCCATAAAAACAGACCTGCTAACTTTTATGTAAGGTTAGGGGGGTTATCGAAAATCACTCTGATGAACATTATGAGTAAGAACGGCCAGTACTATTGGGTTTAAAATTAGGGACTTGTGGATATTCTCTGGTACTGTCATAGGCCTATGTTGACTAGATATACACCAGACTTACATTTTATATTGTTGTTATTTGTAATTGATAGTGGCAAAATTAACATTTAAGCTATTGGTGTCAAGCTCCAAGCATTTTCTAATGCTCTAATTCATTTGATTACTAACATTGTTAGCCCTTTAGCACCACCAACTGGGTTATACGCTGTGTACATTGAGCATCTCCCAGTTAATGGCTTAAAAAGAAGGCAGAGAGCCTTGGAGATAACCTGTGTGGCCTGAAGCATCAGACCAAAGCTGTCCAATCCTGGTCCTCGAGGGCCATTGTCCCTCCTGGTTTTTGTTCCAACTGTGTCCTAAATTACTTAATTGGACCAATTATTACCAAAATGACCACTGTGTTTTTAGTGTTTGGTGGCTACCTCTAATCAAGTTGAGCCTATTTCTTGCCGTGTCAGGCCTGCAAACCAAGCAAGACAGCCTGTCAGATACACTGTCAACTTGACCAGAGGTAACTAACTGAAACACATTATGTGTCATTCAATTTAAATAAAACACGGACAAAAACCTAATGTAAATTTTTATATATAACCTGTTGTGCTTTTAAACGTTTTGAATTCTTTGTCATTTACATTCTAAGTGTGAAGATCTACACAACGAAAGTATAAGAGTTATTGTAATACGTTCCAATGGGGATGTGACATTATTAAAACACTGCTCTTTAATTCACCTCTAGTTCTCTTTCTTATATCTCTTAATATGCTGTCATGGGCAAACCTGAAACCTGGTTTATATCAGGACCCGCTTTTGTATCACAAACTTTGCTTGCATGGCAATCATGATACAAAGCAGGTTCATCTGTATTTAATGCATCAGGATTTGCATGCTGGGTAGATGTTTTAAAGTTAGTTTGGTTAAAAAAAGTTTTGCTTTTTGTAAGAAGAAATTCTAAAAAACAAAAATGGGGCAGACCAGACCACAGCAGCATGATTTTGAGAGTAGGCACAATCAAGATTGCCAGATGAAAGAAGGTTGAGGATTTTTTCAGTATTTTTTCTATGCATTTTTAAGAAGTGGTCTGTGAATTTTGTCATAATGGGTGAACTGGTCAATTATTACACCAGTAAAAAACTAAAAAACGTGTGTTCATTTGCGCTGCTGGGGGTATTTTGCATGTGTTCATGAAACAGCAGTTACAATACCAGTCTTGTACATCAGTAGGGTTATTCAAAATACAAATGGCTTCTGTAGTATTACTGTAAGCTTGCATATTTTAACTACATTAATTATTTTTATTTAGACAAACTTGAATTTCATTGTGCCTAGTGCAGGTGTTTAAAGGGTTTATGCTGCAATGTGTTCTGTGTGAAATATTTCCCTATTTCTTAAAAAAAAAAAAAATGATCAACTCTCTTTTTATCTGTGAAAATGACAAAAATTATTTGTTTTGTAACACGCAGCATTGTGCTTTCTAGATGCATTTATTTCTGTAATATTAAGCCACTTAGTTTGAGATTATTGACTTTGAACTGGAACATGTGTGAGTATCCAATGGTTTTAAAAAAGAGAAAGAAAAAAAAAATTCACTGCTTAAGTGACACTCTGTAAAGAGCAGTGCTGTTCAAGTTTTTAGTGCGCAGCGCCAGTGCTCCACAGCGCCCCCCTCAATGCCCGACGACACTCGATCTCAACGCGTCCGGCACTAAAGCTTCATGCTGCTTTCACAGACCATTCCTGCAATGTCCATGTGGCGCTCGCTCTCTATTAACGCAGGAATCTTGCTTGAATCGCGTTACAATCACGCTGCATGTACTGTATGGCAGGAAGCTTATTTATCAAGATCTGTGTTGCAATGCCTAGAGCAATGCTTGGTTTAAAAGTAGACCCTGATTTTCAGTTTTAAAAAAAGTGGTAAAGCCAAGTCATTTTAAGCATCCTCATGAGGAAAGCATATGTTCTATAAATTCACTGCTACATAATATCTCATAAACCATCTGGGATGTTGATTTCATATTTCAAAGCTACAGAAACTCTAATCTAATGGGACCCTTCTTTTTGTCCTCTGACTGGCTGTCATAATGGGCTCATGGAAGTCACTTGAGATTTAACAATCGTTTATGAGACCTGGCCAAGAAGAGTGTGCAAATAAACACAGAAAAAGCTTTCTGTTACATAATCATCAATTATGTGCCTAAAATTGTCATGTAGAGATACCAGTCTTTCTGAAGATGGTCCCAGGACTGTAGAGAAAAGGTTGTTTGAAATATGGGAATGATGAATGTTGCATAGCAGTATTCTTTGATTCACCAGGTCACTTTCAACGAGTGTCCTGCAAGAACAATGAACCCTTTGTGAAGTAAATGTACAAATCTGTTGCAGCACAGTTATAGCTGTGTTAGTTTTGTTTTATTTTAAAGTAGGCTGCATGATTCCTAGATACTCCGCAGTACCATGGTTCTCATATTCAGCAATACGTATCGTCTCCTGTGATTCTGCACTCGGGGGTGCTGTTTGGCTGGTTGCACCTTGTTTTCAGAAACTCACTCAGACATTCACTCAGGAGGCAGACATATTTCATCATATTAACACAATAATGTAGCTGTTCCAGGGTATCGCTGTCTTACTGTTTACAGCTTAGCTCTCATTTTAAATAGATCATTTATCTAAGTTTCTGTTTTGATTCTGTAAAAAAGAGACAGCATTGCCTGCCACAGTTACTCATCAAGCTAATGCATTTTACTAGACTATTAATAACAAGTCTTGAATCAAAATTTAAAATGGGAATGGTTTTTAGGTTGAAATTGCTGTTGACAAATATGTATCTGATGTAGTGAAGATGAATTTGCTGGATACATTACATTGCCGTTATTAGACATTCTCAACAGACCAGAACTAAAATCCCAATCTTTGTGTATGGCAAGACGAGGGTGAACGGAAGCATGAATTAACAGATGTTTAATCATTGGGTGACTCTTGGTAATACTGTACTACGTGACACTTAGTATTATTGTCATTATAATAGGATGGTTGAAGAAATCCTTTAATCTCCTGATCCCCAGGGAAGGCACAGAATGCTTCTGCAGCATAATGATGATGGCAGTCATAATTCATTTCATGGGTGACTTGAAACATCTAAGAGGTGGGAGGGTTGGATGGTAAATGTTGGCCAGGCTTGCTTGGTATTTTTCAGTCAAGTCACACATTGTAATGGCTTTGGAGTAGTGCGTGGTTCTGTTGGCGCAGAACAATGGATTTTTATTTAAAGTCTAATTGATACTAAACAGTGCAACATATTTAGTCAGATAAGAAAGTCGAAGTAATGCTCGGAAAGATGCACTGCTGGTAATTTTGTGTTTGTTAACCCACTGCCACTACTACTCATGAACCATTCAGATACTAGCTTGCATTTTTCAGTGCTGTGGAAACGGTACCCTTCATTTTGACCTGTGACCTCTGATGAATGCCATATTTTGAGCGTTGTGACTTTTTCAGCTCTGACTTTGAGAATTAAGCACAAACTGCATAAATATTTACCTGACAATTCACGTTTCCAGTTTCAGGGTTGAAACCACATGCTGATTGGTTTTAGCCGGTTTTCCTGGATACATAAAATAAGGTTTTGTGTAGTTCCCATAATTGTGAAGTGCTGGTAGCTTTATATAAACCCTGCATGCTAAATATGTTGATATGACATTGACCTTGGACCTAATATGTCTTTAAGTATACTACAGAGACATTACACTTTGAGTTAATGGCTTAACATTTGCACAGCAGTTTTCTAGGATGTTTGTAATAAGTTCCATTTACTCTGTTGTAAATCAAAATTTACCATTTCACTGTTTTAACTGTTCAACATATTAATGGCAGTTATTTCTTACATGGGCCTGTACATTTTAGTTCATGTTCATAACCAATTATAAAAGACACCAAATTGTTATTCACAAAATTCCCATTTCTGATTACTATTTAGGATATGTTTATGGATATACTTATGGATACTTTTGTCCCAAAGAGTAAAGGCATTTATAATTTCTGAAGAACATTATGGTTTTTATTTTATAACCTAAAGCTGCAACTAGCTTAATTAAAATGAAAACTGAATATTGAATAAAAATATTCATTTTTACTGTTGTTGTTTTTCTAACAGGGATGAAGGTTAGTATTTAGATTGTATATGTATTATTACAGTTTTTACATTATTAACATGTCTTTTTAAGTCTTTGTTTTACAATCTGGCCTTTATTAAGTTGTTAGATTTTAAATATATATTTTAAATACAACAGTGGCCAAATTACCTTAGCAAGCTTCATCTTCACATTGTTTACAAGCTGTAGCCATCCCCTCTGTTTTCCCATACTGTCATGTTTTTGTGCAGGGAAAAACAACAATCTCTTTCTCAATAAGCTATGAACACCCAAATACTGCATTCAAAGGGATTATTACCATATAAATGAGCATTTTACACAAAATAATGTATGATTTTTTTCTAGAATGTTCTTGTTAGTTAGAGGGAATATTTAGGTAAGTGGCTAATTTAAATTTGGATTTTTAGCATTCTGTTCACTGATAAATTAGGAAAGTATTCAGTATTATTAGCCAATCAGCTTCGAATGCTAGCAGGCTTTTAATAGACAGTAGGTAGCTGCTGAAACAACCCCATATCAATTGTGGATCAAACTTAAAATCAATCCGCGCATGTGCTGGCTTTTTTCATTTTGACTTGCTGTTTTGAAAGTTCAGCAAATACTAAACTAAAACACAATTGGTCCAAATTTATTTTATTATCCACAAAAACCAGCCAATTAATACTTTGCACCGACAAAAGCAACCAATCTTGTAACCGCAACTGCCAAGTCAGCCAATCACAGCCTGTCAGCTCGAACCAGAGCTCAGACAGCATCTTTCAACAACAAACCGAGACAGACAGCTTTACCGTGTGGTATTTGAACTTGACTTTCGTTAGCACCCTTACCTTCGGCTCGGGAAGCATGACTCCAGTCACGTTCAACTACAACGCAGCAAAGCCTTCATCGATGGGCACTATCACTTAATTACAAACTGTTTCTTCCATTTTTGAATCTGCTGCATATCATTTTGTTCACCCAATTTGGCAGAATCTGTTTCAATTAAAAAAAATGCCTTTATTTTCTTTATTTATTATTATTATTATTATTATTATTATTATTATTATTATTATTATTATTATTATTATTATTTTAAACCACCAACGGTATTTTAATTGTTTTTCTTTTGAGGACATCTTTCTTCCCTGTAGTTGTGAAGAAATATTTTCTTTCCTGCTGTGACCCATAATGACGACACAATTTTGTCAAAGTTCAGCAAATATTAAAATAAGTCACCCTCTTAAATATATTATGCTAACCTTAAGCTACATTCATTTTACTAGTCATTATTCTTGTGCTAGTTTTATAATTTACACAATTGAATGCCCTTGCGGTATTTCCATAAATGTGAATCCTTGAAATATCTTAACAGTTTTGTTATTTTTAGAATAAAAACTAGGTCTGTCATGAATCATATAATTCATGTTATTCAGCGTTATGTATCGTGAACATTTATTTTCCAGTGGATTTTCCGTTGATAGTACTTTGTGTTGTAGGGTAGAGAGTTGATTATCCGATCTTTGGTCAACCGTACTGTGGTGTATTACGCACTCAGCTTCTGCTACTAAAATGGCTACAAGATTTAGTTGCCAAAAAAAGCACCAGCAGACTGAGTCAGATGAAAGTTACAGAATTATTCAGATCACCAAAACCTTAGATATAGTATCGTGTGCTTTAAATTGTTGCTGTTAAGCAAATTGAAACAGTGACCTCATTCTTGATTTTTATTTTATTTTGTCAGTAAGGGCTGGAGAGACTGTCTAGTATTGAGCAGCTAAGAACTTTTATTTCATTCATTTCAGTTGCATGTTATTACAATGTCTTAACAGCAAGTATCAAAGTAGAGAAACATTTTACTGAAATTTTGGAGTTTAATGATTCCTAAAGGTCTGTAATGTATCCACAGTTGTACTAAATTGTATTCTTTTCAGAGTTTTGATATATGGTATGTTTAATTACAGTATTTCATTGCCTTAACTGTAAAGTTTTACTGAATTGCATTAATTGAATGATTTGTAAAGCTCCGCAATGTTGTATGCTTAATGTGATAGAATAGGTTACTAGCTTTATATCATCAGTAGGTACTTTTGTCTGTCAACTTTATTCTTTACATTGTTAAAGGTACAGTAGTTGTTTTTAATACCTGATTATCCATACAAATTGATTATGCAGAGTAGTGTAGGTCCCAATTAGTTTGGATAATTGACTCTAATGTATTTGAATTACCCTGTTTTGCAGTATGAATTGACTACACTAGATTTTGAGTATTATTGTTGGACAGGACCTTGGCAATTATTTTTCACTTGCAGCATCTCCTTTGTGCTCAAGTAGTATCAGGATTTGTTTTTACTGTCACATTCGGTAGTCTCAACTGCTCTATTAAATTCATCTTCAAGCAGTCAGGCTGGTATTGAATCGTGAGAGGTCAAGGCTAACTAATAGCAAAAGGGCGCTGGATTACAGTAGAAGTGTTGTACTGCCTAAAAAAAAAAAAAAAAAACTAGAATTCTGCTGTAATATTTTTGCACTAATTTTGTTAAACCTAATAAAGGATGTTTTCAGTCAAAACTCTTGTGTCTGACAGTCGTGTTCTTCCAACGAGGAAAGTATAAAAAATGAAACTCGAATATACACATACGTGTATGAAAACTGAATGCTGTTACACTCTAATATAGAATGCTGATAAAGAAAAGATGTTCTTAGTATCTGTTAACCCATGTAAATACATTTGTTTGTGAGTCATGTCAAATGGGCTTTACCACATGCAGAATGTATTCTAGTTACTAGATATTGATGCAAAAATTGTGTTGCATTGATTCTGCAAAAGTTCTGCATAACTATTAAACATTCAATAGTACTGAATTTAGAAATACTAAAACAAACGTTATACATTATTTTAGTATTTCTTAATGGCATTGAAAGAGTGTGCTTCTTATTCATGCTAGACTACTGTGGTATACACCACCATAGTAGCCAGGGTCAACACAGTGACACTGTTTAACCTTTCTAGTCAACTATCTTTTGATTCCTTTTAAGCCATGATTTATACAAATCCTTAATCCTGTGTCCTACACCTCAAATCATTTTACACCTTACCTACTGTATCTTGTCACACAAAGCTCAAACAGTGTGCAACTTCTATCTGTAATAAAAAATAAAGAAAACTAAACACCTGGCCAGATTGGAATAACTAAGATACCTTCTCTTGAAAAAACTGTTATTTATTTGTTAAAAATGTATTGTTTTGTAACAGCAACTATTTTTCACTTTCTGTTAAGTTGCTGAAAATGGTCATTCATTAGGAGATATGTAAAATATGCAATTTAAATATATATATATATATATATATATATATATATATATATATATATATATATATATATATATATATATATATATATATATATAAAAACATTTTTGTTTGTTTTGTTTTACACAGATTGTGAAACACCCTTCTTATAAACCTCATAATTTGAGGTGAGGCTAAGATGAGTATAACCAGTGACGAAGTGAACTTCTTGGTATATCGATATCTCCAGGAATCTGGTAAGAAACGATTTTCAAGATTAAACACTGTTAACACATTGACTGGCTGTACAAAGGCTCATCAACAGCCCCCCTGTTTTGTAACTGCATATGTTCTGCCTGTGCAGTTTATTCACAGTGGGTGCTAACAGTATGATTAAGTCCAGGATTTTAAAAGAGGCTTTAGAGACTGTAATTCATATAGATACACACTTTGATCTATGTTTGTGTGGTGTATTGTTTTTTTAAAGCAATTTAACAGATGAGCAGTATTTTGTTGAATTGTCATCATTGTCATCAAAAACAACAAACTATCAAGAATGAGGTATGATCTTCGTAACAAAGCTCTATGTAAAGAAAAACTCAGGTATAAACTATTTTGTTCTCCTCAAACAGACATAAATATACAAGAGAAAAAGACGCAGTCAGACCAGTAATTGTAAATAATGTAAACCACTTCAAAGACCACCAAGCATACTTGAAGCTGTGAAAAACCATTTTTACTGTGGTTTCAGCAATGCAGTTCCACTGTCATGTGTCCTTGTTAATGTCCTGTAAGTAATTGCTGATGTCGGCACAGAAACTTCAACCCAGACATCAGCTTAGTGTAGAAATATAAAGCTGTAGGAAATCTTGATTGATTGAAGTACTAAAAGTAGAAGAGGTGGTTGTTCTGCAGTATTGATGTTGTCATATAATAGATTTTGCTCTATATCATTTAAATGACTCTATTTATTTATTTATTTATTTTAGTCTATAATGTGCAATATAATTCTGAATGATTACTTTTTACATTGCAGTTGGGCAAGTTGAACTGATAAGTTCTCTCACTTTGGTTATCACTTTTGCTTAGATTCTAACTCCCCAGGAAAGCGAGAGTGTGGATGGGTTAGTGTTTTAAGGAAATGTAGAAATATAACTGCAAAATACCTAAACAGAAAACCGCAGTTACAGCTACTTTTATGTATGCTACCAGACAAATGAACACCAGTCCCTAGGGCTGTTTGTTCTTTCAGCAAAACATCTGCAGTAGGGACCATGGCTGTTGTGAAGGTAGCTATTTCAGTTTAGACATAGAGACCACAGTGAACACATTTTAGATTTATTTTTTTTCCCCATGTGTTAATTATAATAAAATAAAATACTTTAGAGGCTATATTATCTAATGAAAGTTGCTGCTGCTACTTTCATTACAAATTTCTCCAAAACAATTTTGGATGGCATTTCCTCGGCCAAAAACTAGCATTACCCTTCACTTATGTGTTTATGGTGTTTGGCATGCTACTCTGTAGAGAACTGTATTCTGTGATTCTCCTTCGTCAAGCTCAACTGTGGCTATTGTGCAAGAACAAGTACTCTTTTAGGTCAGTAACTTAATAAAGCTGCCGCCATTACAATGTTGAAGTCTCATGTCTCACAGACACCGTCATTGACGTCATATTTACAGGGTTATGTAACCTGCTAGCTGCTGGTGACCCTGACATTGACCTTTCGAACTTGTGTGCCTATTTTGAGGTAACAAGCTCTGTTACGCATAATTCTAGGTTACTCACTGGCTGTTCGATGATTCCATGCAGTAAATTGTTTGATTGGTATCGCTGGCCATACATTTATGTCTGGGCTGAATTAAATAAAAGTTAGCCTGAGTGCCATTACAGCAGATCTTCTCTGCATGGGATCTTTTCTGTGCGTGTGATTTTAAAGAAAATGAAATACATTTTTAAAATACAAATATCCCATCACAGATGGTCTTTGATTTGGTGTGTCGTTGTGACACGCTTTCATATCCCTGGGGAGACATTACCCTCTGCTCTCCATATACTGCTTTTACCTTTTTTTTTTTTTTTTTTTTTTTTTTTTTACTTTTTAATGCATTGGCTGGCATGCATTCACTGGTTTAAAAAAGCAAAACAGTTGCATTGCAAAATTTTTGTGTTTGCGTTTTTTTAGAAAGGAGTTAATAAATACATGCTAACTAGTTATCTAATTTAACTCTTATTTGAAGTGAACCTGTGCTGTGGTTTATATCCTGGTAATCACAAAACAATTTCATCATTACAGTAAGAAGTTACAGTAGAAAGTAATAGATTTGTAGCAAAACTGGATTTGAGTGTTTAAAT
This sequence comes from Polyodon spathula, assembly GCF_017654505.1. Classification (NCBI taxonomy): domain Eukaryota; kingdom Metazoa; phylum Chordata; class Actinopteri; order Acipenseriformes; family Polyodontidae; genus Polyodon; species Polyodon spathula. Next base: position 16,248,661 of record NC_054548.1, on the reverse strand, counting down.
AAATAAATAAATAAAAATACAAACTCGACATGCCTTGTAATCAGTCTGCTATGAATCCTGAATAGTGAATCACACAGAGACGTCCAGCTTGTGTAAGAACTCCTAATACCGCGTGTATCCTCCCTTGACCTGGACCCAAACCCCCCTGGGAGACACATGGACTGATTTAAAGCACAATTCCAGCCCTTACTTAACAGGCAGCTTGTTGTGACTGAGGATCATCGTAGCCCTTTGTTTCAGTTTTGTATGTGTGAATTTAGATCCACAGAATCAGTATGATTCACACAAAACAAAGAGAAGTACTCTTCTGCTTCCCTGAGTTACCTTGTGTTTAATCTGCAGTTATATTCTGCAAAAGCAGCTTGATGTGATGGAGACCTGACTTGAGATTTCTGTGCTTTTTGATGGTGTTTTAGGATTCAGACATTTTATTATTGGGGTTGTATATACTACTACTACTACTACTACTGCATTAATAAAAAAAAGTTGACAAATTAAGATTTCCATTACATGAGAGTAGATGTTAAAACTTCATACTGATTTGAACTCGGCTTTCGCTAAGATAAGCACCAACTAGCTTTACAATAAACGAATGTGATCCATTTGCATCTCCATCCATTTCCGTTTCTTTCCATCTGATGATGCAGATATCCTTCTGCCTTGTGCTGATGGCTGAAGTGTAATAGTTAATGAGGTCATTGGCTCTGTTGGGTTCGGTGTGCTGAGTATATATGTTTCTGCCAAACACAGATCTGTCTCTTTCATTTTAGTCTCATTACTAAAAAGGAAAACTTCTTGTTCAATTATCTCTTAGCTTGAGGTGTAGACAGTTGAGGTATACGTTTCAGGTTTTGGCAAACAGGTTTGACAAAATCTGCCAACCTTAATCATTTCAAGTGTGTGCTGCCCTAAACCAGCCTCCTATATCTTTGATTATTCTGTTCTTTCCCAGTAGTTCCTTTTAAGACACATTCCACTGTAAACTGTGGCTGTGCTGTAGATCACTGGCTGTTCTACAAAGGGAATTACCCCCTCATTCAATGTGATCATGTCAGCACATTAGTTCTGGCTGAGTTTTTTTTTTTTTCCATCTTGCTTAAGGTTAGCATCTTGGATTTTCTAATATGAATGAATGTTACTGGATTTTATTTACTCTTTTCAAATCTTTGCAGTTTCTTCACTTTTTGTTTTGGATGCATTGTAAACTATGTCTTGCACACCTTGAAAAGCACAATCTTTGTGTTCTGTTGTAAACTGTTTTGATATTTGAAATGTTAAACAGAATACCTTTTTTTGTACAAAGCAACAGCTAAGTAAAAAAAAAAAAAAAGTCCTGTCTGTGCAGAGGGAATTTTAATACCAATACTAAACTATGAAAAGAATCGGAAAATGAAGAGCTATGCTTTGCATGCATTTTTTAACTGGATGTGCTCATCTGGGTGAATAGGTTGCGGATCCTTTTCAGTTATGTGCTGGTTTGTGGAAACTGGATGCCTCTGAATTTTGAGTTATGTGCTTGGTGTTTTGCAAATGTGGAAAGTATGTTACTATGTCAATAATGATATGGTCGCTAAGTGGCCAACTGCTGCTCTGAAGCATGTCTTAAAGCAGCAAACCCCAAAACAAACAGGAGCTAAAGCTTTGACTTGTACCTGTTGTTTTGTTTTCATAACCCTGTTTATAAACATTTCTCAAATTTAAAAGTTTTAACAGTCGGGACTATCAATCCCACCCCCTGAAACCTGAGCGCTACAATGTCTCTGAAAAGCAATTTCCAACAGCGTCAATATGACATTTACATCCGATGAATCATCCATCTTAGGAAATTGAACTTTTGTATTGTGCTAAAAATGTTTTACAGCAGACTACTGCAGTTGGGTTGTTAATCGCTTCGAGATTACGTTTGAAACGTCATTAGAAAATCTTTTTTTTGTTTTTTGTTTTCAGGCTTCTCCCATTCTGCATTCACCTTTGGTATTGAAAGCCACATTAGCCAGTCTAACATCAATGGGACTTTAGTGCCACCTGCTGCTCTTATTTCCATTCTTCAGAAAGGCTTGCAGTATGTGGAAGCTGAAATCAGCATCAACGAGGTAAACACAGTACTGGAGTGTGATCGTGATTGAGGGGGAAAGCTGCTGTCTGTCTTGTGTTACTTGCATCCAAGGCATCTGTAATCTGAAGTGCAAAACAAACTGACAACTGAATATATATATATATATATATATATATATATATATATATATATATATATATATATATATATATATATATATATTTTTTTCACTTCGTATATAAAAAAAGTGGTTCAATATAATTAATTCAAACTTTTTCTTAAGATGCCAAACAAAAAGCATGCTTATAGGAAGCACAGCATGCTTTTGGGGGCTCTTTTTTAAAACCACAACCTTGGCAGCCATACTGATATAGATATTTTTGTAACTTTTCTTGTCCAGGACGGCACAGTGTTCGATGGCAGGCCGATCGAATCACTTTCTCTAATAGACGCGGTGATGCCCGATGCTGTACAGACTCGACAGCAGGTGTTCAGAGAGAAGCTAGCCCAGCAGCAGGCTGCAGTGGCAGCAGCGGCAGTGACTTCAGCGGCTGTCCAGCAAAACACACCAAAGAACGGAGAGGCTACTTTAAATGGAGAGGAGAATGGGGCACATGCAATAAGTAAGTTCTACTTCATACACATAGTTAAATGTGTGTGGTTTGTATTTGTAAACTGTACTGTAAATGCTGTTTAAAACATCTGTTTTTCGGGCTTGAGTTTTGATTATACTGAACGGACAAACTGAAAGAATCATTCTAATTTTTGTATGCAGTTGCTATAATACATGTTTGCATTTGTATTGGAGGAATTAAATAGCATACCTTTATCTTCTATCAAATCTTCTGCGTGCTTTATGTAACAAGCAGTGTGCCAGAAAGCAACACCGTTTTAATAACCTTACGTTCATGTTTGCATGCCGTACCACATCAAATGCTGTTAGAGCATACATTGTTTTGATATGCAAGTGGTTATATAGAGAAATTGGAGCAAAAGTGGCTATTAATGTATCTGACAATCATAAAACAACATTCACAAGGAAAACTAAAGATTCTCTTTGAGTGGTAGCCTGTTAATTTACTCAAGGCATATGAATAGCACACAAGAGACAGGAACAGTAGATAAGGTAGTAAGAATGCTGAAATGTCTTGTTGAGTCCTACAATGCTTTTATAATACAAATGACACCACAGTTTCTTCTCCTGTCTGCTTTATCTAAAGTATGTGCATAGTTCAAAAACGTGTATAAGATTTGCAAATCAGTTAAAATGATCTAACCTTTGTATTTATTTTGATTTATGTAATAATTTCACACTACAGATGGTTTATGCACTTTGATATCATGAAATCTCACTTTGACTTCATGGACCCTTACTTTGTTTAGAGAGAAGCTACATTCCCTAATGTTAAGGTATTGTAGTTAAGTGTACAAGAGAAGTAAATATTCCAGTAGTTTAAGCCTTTAGTGCCTTCATAGAATTATTATTATTATTTTTTTTTTTTTGGTATTTCATGTGCTTGTGTTCTAACCCTTTGTCAGCATCAAGGCGCGCAAATGCACCCCAGTGAGTTTAAAATGATCGTATCTCATGATTCTTTGAAGATCATGGGATACCCTTACATGTGATAAAACTTTGATTTTTTACTTTTTATTTTTATATCAAGAACATCCCTGTCCGACTTGGGAAATGGGAGGAACCCTTCTTCAAACTACATATGGTAATTTTTTGGGGTGTATTTGCACCACATTCCACCTTCCGAGGGTTACGGAAATGATACATCTTTCATATGCGCAATAACACATTACCAACACAGGCTTGTGATGGCAGACAAAAACAATATTGCTGAAGCAGTGGGGAGTGAGGAGAAATTATATAAAGATGTGTATTTTATAAAATAATTGTTTCTTTTTATTTATTTATTCAAATTGCAAATTTAGTTATAATTTCAGAATGATAAAAGCATCAAACTGTGTCTATGTTTGTATGTAAGTTTCAGTCACTGTATGTGATAGGACATGGAGATACAGGCTAAGGGGGGGGAGCAGGGGGTGGGGTGCGCTGCTGAGATTGGAGGGCTATATCTTGTTTTATTACATTTTTTTAATTATTATTTTTTGGACTGGACACATTTTTAGACATGTTATTTTTTTTTGGTACAAATAATGCGCCTTCACGTTGTTCATTTCATTATTTAGATTTATTTATTGTTTGTTTATTTGCTAAGTTATCAGTGCAATAAATGTATTTATTTTTGTATTGTTATTAGTAGTATTATTTTTTTATAGCCAGTGAGTGACTCTTACTACAAAATATGCGGAACAGAAAGTATTTATTGACAAAATGTTAATTTAAAAATCATTCCAGAAGTCCAAAACTGTGTTTGATGTTTTGTGTCGATTTTTAAATTTTTTTTAACCACGTCTCTGTGTGGCATACAGTTGCTACCCATTCCACGTTGCATGTAAGCTCAATGTGTGCCGCTGACGAGGGGTTAAAAAATACGTACAACAAATATATACCGAGCATCAAAAGAAACTTATCACTATTATAATACATTTATTTTTTTAAAACATAAGGTATATAAATGATGGACATTGACAAAAGAAAATTTGATTTGTTTTTAATTACTCAATCGTTCGTCCTTGACCATGACATTTTTGAGTAACTATGACTGAACCACATTCACTTAATCACCTAATTTTGAGACAGTTGATTGGACACTGGATATGGAGTGATTGCAGTTATTGAATTGCAAGATTAAATAAAAGCAATAAAGAAAATCGCAGAAAAAAAAGAAAAAAAACATGCCACGTCTGTGAAGAGAGTAGCGCCTTCGTGCAATCGGCATGTTGGAGGCTGGACTAGGGCAGCGTACTGTGGCTCGCCGTCTTGGGTGCTCACAGCCAGCAATTTCAAACCTGCCGAGGTGGTATAACCAGACACACTCTGTCAATGACAGGCCATGAACTGGGAGACCGAGTCACAATAACTGCCCAAGATCGACAGATCATTTTGCAGCGTCTTTGTGATATAAATTGTTAATCGGCACAATAAAAAGCTACTGCACCTGCTCTAAAACAGAGTTTGTCATTTTTCGATCACATCTGCTGAATTTTATCCAAATATAAGTGATAAGTTTCTTTTGATGCTCAGTATATTTCTGAAAGAAAACAGACATCCTTTCTTTATAAAAAATATGAACTACTGTAACCTTGCCAACATGTCTCAATTTCTTGTTGCAGATAATCATTCAGAGACCATGGAGATTGATGGGGACGTGGACATTCCAGCAAGCAAGGCTACGGTCCTCAGAGGCCACGAATCAGAAGTGTTTATCTGTGCCTGGAACCCAGTCAGTGATCTTTTGGCATCGGGGTGAGTCTTTTATCTTTCACTGTGGATTTGCTAACGGGTCGTTGTCTAATGTCAGGGGAATGGCTGTGGGGATTCAGAGCTGACATTGTGGTTTTAGGTTTGACTCTGGTTTACTTTTCTTTTCAATAAAGATTTGACCATGATCAAGCATCCCCCATAGGGGTGTTTACATGTGTTAGTAAATCTTTTGCACTTTCAACACCATCTCAGGTCCACATTTACATTAGCAATTTAGACAAATAGAAAGATTAAAAAATGTCTGATGATTTGACAGGGTCATTACTTAAACAGACAATGGTAGCAGTAAAATGTGTGTGCCGCTCCCGTTGGTACTGCTAAGCATTTCAAATGTGACTTCACGTGTAGGTATGAAACTCATCCGTGCTTGTTCGTATCTGTTTAAATGTTTAGATCTGGTGACTCCACTGCAAGGATATGGAACCTGAATGAAAATGGAAACAGCGGCTCCACTCAGTTAGTTCTGAGGCATTGTATACGAGAAGGAGGACAGGATGTCCCCAGCAATAAAGATGTCACTTCCTTGGACTGGAATGTGAGTATAGTCATTGTGTGAATTTATTATTTTACCATATAAAGATGTGCAAAGATAATTGTGCAAATATACTGTGTATCATTACCAGTTCAACATGTTGCATTGCTATGAAACCAAAACAGCTGGATCTGGGTCTGGATTATCTGGACCGTTTAACTCTGTGGTTTGTTAAAGCCCACGATGCTAACTGACACTATCTGGAAACCTGCAGTAATGATATAATAGAATGAGAACAGAAGTGATAATGTATGCTATTTTGTGCTCCCAATCTCTGCTTTGATAAATCCGTACATTAATTTCATTTTTATTTGTCTTTGAATAAGTGGAATTAGTAAAATGTCGAGAAATATTATGCCCTTAATCTTCTGAAAAATACAGGCCGTGCCAATATTTGAATATGTTTTGAGGTATTTAATTTTGCAATAAACACTCCATTTACCAAGTCACTGGATTAAGCAGCTAAATTCTTTTATTTGCACTTTTAAGAATAGAATTCCACAAGCACTCCTTTTTTTCTGGATAGAGATTTGCATCTTTGTATTTTGTCTAATCAACAGAGTGATGGAACGCTTTTGGCGACAGGGTCATATGATGGCTTTGCAAGAATATGGACTAAGGACGGTAAGAATGTTATAGATGCAGGTACATGGAACACAAAAGCTTAATGTAAACTTCAAACAAAGCAATACATCTTTTTATTTTTTAAACAGGCAATCTTGCAAGCACCTTGGGGCAACATAAAGGTCCTATTTTTGCTTTAAAGTGGAACAAAAAGGGAAATTGCATTCTCAGCGCAGGTGTGGATAAGGTATGTGTTTTGGAAACCACATAAAAAATGTCTGAAGGAAAAAACATGCATCTCTAGTTTAATGTAAAGCTTAGGACACAATCCCACTGCTTTTAAGTTTATTCCGCAGTGTATTTTTGTTAAGATTTGCAATGGCTGGAAGTAAATATTTTCCACTGAACTCTACAGAGAATATGCAACCTTGTCAAAAGCTTCATCATTGCTGACAATCTTATCTTTTTTTTTTTTTTTTTTTTTAAAACTACAGACAACAATCATCTGGGATGCACACACAGGCGAGGCAAAGCAGCAGTTTCCATTCCACTCAGGTGTGTGTCCGTGTTGGAAAAGATTAGATTGTTGAAAAGGGTGTGCTGACAAGCTTCGATTTTAAAGCAGATTGTTAGGAGGGGACATTTTATGACAGTGATAAATTAGGCCTTTGAAGGCACTGACGCCAACATCTCCGATTCTATCAGAATACCCTATCAGAATACCGTGAAGCATATACTGCCTAGTTTGAATGCTTGTGTTGCCAGGTTCCAAATTAAAAATAACTGGGAGAATTGATATCTGAACAGTGCCTAATAAAGGGGCACATAAGGACTTTTTTTATTTTATTGTGTTAGATGTTCCCATGTGTTGCTACAGCTGTTTACGTAAAGTGTGTATTGTTTTAATTTCTTTTTTTTTTTTTTTACATTTTGACCACTTTTTTGCCTCAAGATGGCTTTCCATGTACCAGCATGGGAAATGTAGTTCTGAGTCCATGCGGGGTATGTGGAAAGCCATCCTGAGGCAGGATAAAGTTTAAAGTGGTCAAATAATTTAAAAAATACACACACCTCATATAAACAGTTGTAGCAACACATGCTGCAATAAAACACAATACACCACAGTAACACAATAAAAGAAAAAGGTCCTTATGTGTCCTTTAAGATTTAAAGCACATAATCAATGAAGATTAAATGTCACAAATGCACATTGTTTCTGTTTGGTAATACAGTAGTTGTATTGATGCTGTTATATGTTTGTGGATTCTGTTTCATTTTCTGTTGTATATAAGTATACATATAAGTTCATAGTTTTACAGCATGATGTTAGATGCCTGTTCCTATTTGGGTGATATTCACAGGCAAAGCACTTGCAAGCATCTGGAACTGCAAGTGCTAAGTTTACTTAATTCTCTGCTCTCCAGATGTCTCTAAATGGCTTCAAGCTGGCTGTGAGATTCCTCGTTGTTTGGCTGTTATCTGTTTTTCTTATTTAGAGAAAGAGTATGTAAGGATTTACCTTTCAACTCTGTTGACTCCACCATTTTTAAACTCGCACATTTCTGCTTCACAGCTCCTGCCCTGGATGTGGACTGGCAGAATAACACTACCTTTGCCTCCTGCAGTACTGACATGTGCATTCACGTGTGCCGGCTTGGCTGTGACCGCCCAGTCAAAACATTTCAAGGACACACAGTAAGTGTAACAGTTTGTGGAAATTATTAACTGTGTCATACCCAAATGGAGGTGAATGCTATTCAGAGCACCACTTCTGTTTTTAGGCTACCTTTTACTCTGTGGTTGATAACGTTCTGCTAAGAGATTGAGTAATATTGATAACTGTATTGATAGCAGGACAAGTAAGCAGAGGTGCAATCAGGAAACTAATTTTCTTATAAAATATTGGACTGGTAATAATTGCCATTGAATACTTTTATTATTCGAAGCAAAATGACTGAAAAGCATGTGCATATTACTATAAAGTAATATCATACATACAATGAGAAAGCAAGAAGTCAAATTTCTTTCATTAGATTCTGCCATTTCTCTTCACAAAAGTAACACAAACAGAAGTTTAGTCTAGCAATGCACAAATAAAGCCTGTGTTTCTGGATGAAGCTCTAAATAGGGAACTTGTGCTTGCAAAATAAAGGCCATGCCGATCAATAATTGATTGTATAAATAGTATATGAGAGAATTGCTAAAAATCTTTTGAATTAAACGATCCTGAACTGTGCCAATCTTTTGTTTCAGAATGAAGTTAATGCAATCAAATGGGATCCATCTGGTATGCTGCTAGCATCCTGCTCGGATGACATGACACTGAAGGTGAGGATATCAAATTGGAGGCTACATTCATTATTAACTGACATCACTATTCACTGACAGGAATGCTTTACTTACTGTGAGAAAAACTGAGAACAAAGCTTGCAGTTCAAAAAATGGGCTTCAGCAGCAGCTAATGGTGAAGCGCTTTCTAGAGATTTAACAGCTGTATTGTATGTCTACTATAGCTTTTGATATGAACATTTAAAACGTTGTTGTTTTTTAATGTTGATTTTTACAGCCAAAATCAGGATGTTTAATATGCACTGGTTCATTTTATTTAAATGTATATGTGGAAGTATTTAAAAATATAAATACTGTATATTTGTACAACATATTTCATGGTTCATCTTTCATAAACATACCTTGACTTGGCTTCCTGATTTGTTTTAATAGAGCTGTGAAATTTTGGAAACTATACTAATATGTTGTTTTTTTTTTTTTTTTTTTTCTAGGTCTGGAGCATGAAACAAGATAATTGTGTACATGACCTCCAGGCCCACAATAAAGAGATTTATACAATTAAATGGAGTCCAACTGGCCCTGGCACCAGCAACCCCAACTCCAACATCATGCTGGCCAGGTACAGTAAAAAAAAAAAAAAAAAAAAACATGCACCTGACTCAAGAAGCAGATAATAAGGATAAGGGTGGTTGCACAGCAATAGGTGTTTAGCTTAACTAAGTGTTGGCTAATTGTGTATCTTATGATAAAATATGTGTTTCTTTGTCAGAATATTTCACTGCTCTCCAGATACACTTCCTGAAGAAAAACATCCATTTTTAGCCCTGACTATTCACACCTTTTTTTGTAACTTATCTTCACATGCTGCTTCCAGTGCGTTGTCTTCCTTGGGTTATCTCATGACTTGCACTTCTAAGTACATTTCTGAGGCAATCTTTTAAACTATTTTTAGTTAATTTATTTGTAGTTTCTTTTCTCATTTATTATTTTTTTGTACTAGTAGTGTTTAAAAAAAAAAAAAAAAGTTTAGCTATTAATTTTATAGTTCTGAAAAGTATTTAAAATATTGAGTGAGGTGGTGCTTCCTTATTATATATATATATATATATATATATATATATATATATATATATATATATATATATATATATATATATACCGAAATTTCATTTTTTTAAAACCATACTTCTGGTATTATGAGAGGATAATACATTGGTATTATGTTGACCATTGTGCCTTTATAGAGGAAAAAATATCAGCAGTTTAGCAACATCCTGCTGGTTGTTTGTAGTAATCTTGTACATTTTGGGTCCTGGCTTCATCTCCGAGTGGTTAGTTACTGTACTGGTGGCAGCAGCTCTGAATAGAGTCTGTTTATAGGCTGCAAACAGAATTCCAGAAGGCCTGTGCACATGTAATTGGTTTGCAGTACACAACTCTTAACTCTAAACAACGTTTGACCATTCTGTATGTAGATGTGTACTAGAAATAAGCCCGATTTGTAAACTCTTGATTGCATCTGTGTCTTCTCTCACCAGTGCCTCTTTTGACTCTACTGTTCGTCTCTGGGATGTAGAAAGAGGAGTCTGTATTCACACTTTAACCAAGCACCAAGAACCTGTATACAGTGTTGCCTTTAGTCCTGATGGCAAGTACCTGGCCAGTGGCTCCTTTGACAAATGTGTTCATATATGGAACACCATGGTAAGAATTTTGAATTGATTTCATCAATGCAGATATACTAATAAAAAACACAGCAGGGAAACAAGAGAAATTTAAAATAGAATAATCGATGAAAAAAAGCTTAGTTAATAGCGATTTTATATAACTGAATTTCAGTTCTGCCAGCTTCCACTTTATTATTATTATTATTATTATTATTATTATTATTATTATTATTATTATTATTATTATTGTTGTTTAAATCTTTTTAGAGTGGATCTTTAGTGCATAGCTACAGAGGGACTGGTGGAATCTTTGAAGTTTGCTGGAATAGCATGGGTGACAAGGTTGGAGCCAGTGCATCTGATGGATCAGTAAGTGTGCTTGACCTTCAGTGTACAAACGACTTTCATTGCATAACTTTGTTTCTTTCCTGTTGGCTCTCTGTCCTCAATAAGTAAGTAGTTTCACATATCCAGTTATGTTTGACATCCCTTTACTGGTCATTGTGTTTGCAGTCATTCTTAGCTGTTCTGTTGCTCCAGTACTGAGTTCTCATATTTGTTTCTCAATCAGCCTTTAACTGGCTTTGAACTTGCTTTCAGTTTGTCTAGATCAGGGGTCTCCAACCCTGGTCCTGAAGGGCCAGTGTCCCTCCTGTTTTTTGTTCCAACTGTACCCTAGATTACTTAATCGGACCAATTAAGCTTCTAATAGTTGGAACAAAAACTAGGAGGGACACCAGCCCTGCAGGACCAGGATTGGAGACCCCTGGTATAGATCATCCTAATTTTTGGGACTGAATGACTATTTAATGGCATTCATTATCGTGTTACAATGTGACTTCTCAACCCGTCGGTCCCAGCTATCTGTCTATAAACTATTGCAGGCATAGGTGTACGTAATAATATACGTGTTTAAAAAGAAATAATAATACCGGTATTACGTGTTCACTCTGGGTCAGTCATATAAACTGCAGCACAAGGTATCAGAGAGATGCTACTACATAAAAAAACATTGTAGCAAAGAGTTTTGTGTAGCAGATTGCTACCAAATATACGTTAACTTCGAGGCTTGGTATAGCCCATTAGTAAATCTATCATGATTGCAGGGTCTCCTTTTAAATGAGACCTCAGTCTCAGCAGAAAGCGTCCTGGTTTTCAAACCAAGCCTTTTATAGAGATTTTGTGTTTTGTTTTTGTTTAATTGCATTTTAGTATAGTTCTAGCGTGGCAGGTGTCAAAATTTCCTCCAGTCTTTAACTCCTATTTTTTTTTTTTGTTTTGTTTTGTTTAAGAGAACTTGGATTACATTAATTCGTTCTTTTGAGTTCTAGTAACTAACAGGCTTTACCTCAAAAAATAGACATTAAAGACTGGAGTAAAAGTTTTGAAAGTATGGCCTAGAGAGCACTCTACATGCTGTTGTCTTACACTTATCTGTTGGGACCAGTTACGATTTAAACCTTGCATTTCTTGAGGCTTGCTGAAAAATCAGTTTATGTGTACCTCTTATTGATGCAAATTATTATTAACTTTTGTTTATTTTTTTAACCTGCAATTCTAGGTATGTGTTCTTGACCTTCGAAAATAGTATTCTGGCAGTGAGTGTGTTAAAATGGACCGTCGGTGAATGTGTGGAAAGAAGCACACTGTTGTATTGTGACAGCTTCACAACTGTTGGAAAAACATTGCTGTGATTCATATTAAGAAGTACCAAGCAACTCCCCTGGCCATTGGATTGAGCTTGTCGTGAAAATCGATGAGTAGAAATCAAAGGATGTGGGGGGATACTGATCATACCTGAGAGGACTGGGGACTGTGCTGTGGACTGAAGGTTGTGCCAAAAAGTAACCATTGATAAACCAAAAGAAAAAAAGCAAGTGTTTATCACCTATACAAGGATCTGTTTTCTTTCGGATTTGGGCTACAGTCAATCTCCCAAAGGAATTGAATCAAACAAGACCATCTATGCTATCAGAACCCTCCTTTATTTATTTATTTTTTCCTTAACAGTTTTTTTTTTTTTTTTTTTTTTATGGAAGCTGGGGTAATATGTAGAATCCTGATGAGACACTTCTCACTCATGGGATTTGAATGGATATCATATTTTTAAAGATTTTTTTGTTTTGTTTTCAAGAGGGGGGGTTTGAAAAGATGTAAAACTTTTGATAGATTGCCTCTGCTTTCTTTTCTTTTAAGTCTTGATATCTCTAGAGCACTTAAGTGAACTGTCTTTGAAGTGCTTGACGCACAAGATCCCCCAGCGTACAGGAATATTAATACAGAAAATAACCCACTGTATTTTATGAGGGGGAGTTATAACTTTTTTATGTATTGAACTTGAATTTTGGGGCCTATATGGGCTAAGCAGGAACAGATTGCTGTCCTTCAGTGCGTTGCAGGTGCAACTCTTTTTGAGTGGCCCATCTTTTTAAAGCTGCAGTATCCTTAAATGGATCTATCACAGGTTTCAGTGTAATTCCTGTTTTCTACAGACATGCAGTTGTAACTCTAATACATGCAGGCCTTACTGTTTTTCATTGGACTTCATGAAGTTATTTTAAAAGGTGCACAGATGAATTTTTGGGTTTGGTTAGTTTACACCTTAATATGTGAATTTCACATAAGGTAATGTATGGGAGGATACTGTATAAACTTTTAATGAATGTAATGTTAATTCAAAGTAACATATGACTAATACACTTAAACAAAGAAAACCTGCCAGTGCTGTTTATTAAATGTTTATGTCCAAAACATATTCAAAGATGACATTTTATTGTACATTTTAGCAAACACAAATATATTTTGGTAGAGACCTGCTTTATTACAAACATTGCAAACCAGTGGCCACTTGAGCATGCAAGCTTACAAAATTAAAATATATCAAAGTTTAGATTACATTTATTGGGATAATAGATTATTAAAAAAAAACAAACAAAAAAAAACAATAATCCAATTCCCTATCTGGATGTAAATTTCTTGAATGTAAAGTTTGTAAAATAATAATAAAAACAAAAAAAAATTGAAATCACTCTGCATATTTTTTACGTCAGCTTTCAAAGCCAGTCATGTTAGTAGCTGCAATAAACATTGAGTCGATTCAAAAGCGAGGTATAGTAAAATAATAAAATATACAGATTTTGAAAACTGACAGTTATATCCTACATACTTTGGTTCACATTATTAAACATCTGTTCAGGATCGGACACAGCTGACCAATGGAGAAAGATACATTTGTGTTCTTTTTTTTTTTTTTTTTTTATTTTTGTGGTGAAAAATATTTACATCTGGATAAGCCAAAACAGACCAGAACAAAATACTCCCTTTATGTGGTTGTTAGAAATGATTTTTTTTTTTTTTTCTAGGTGGTGTACCTTACTTTTTTCCTCCTCTCTAAAGGGATGGGGGGTAATTTTCTTTTTTCTTTCAATGTTCTGTTTAATAAAGGGATACTGCATCTTTAAACACTTGTCCAATCTCTGCATTGTTTGCATTAAGCTAATTTTAGATCCACGTGAAGTGCACTTTGTCAGATGTTAGGATCTGCTGTGTTTCGTCTTTGTGTGTGTGTCTGTGTGTGTGTGTGTGTGTGTGTGTGTGTGTGTATATATATAAACATTACTTAAACATTCAATCATTCGTTCACTCTTTCATGCATTTATTCACTCAATGAAATTATCATTTTCTGGCTTCTGCTGTTTTGTTATTGTCTGTGTCAGACTGACAGCCAGATCCAGTTTAGAACAGATCCTTTGACCATTTCTCTACTTCACCTTGTGTAGAGTAGCTCATTTGTTTCAAGAAATGAAGTCATATTCAGTGTCTAAAATAAATTGCTCTATTTTCATATCAGAAAACACTTGTGTCTGTGTTTCTTATTGTTTGTAAAATTGCTTTCGGCTAAATATTTCTTTGTATTTATTTTAATTCTGGGCTTTTCAGGTCTCATGTCTAACCCACTGTCTAGAGCAGGCATAAGTTTTCAAACCCAAGCAAGCGTTATTTCTTGACTAATGAAATTCAAAATTAACGAAGTAGGTTTATTTGTGTGTCACGTTGCACCTGTTTCATAAATTCACACCATTTTAAATTGTGTGGTAGAAAGTGATTCTAAACACACTGCATCTACTGGTAAATTGTTGTAGCATTTTTTTTTATTCCTGCATTTTGGGAGAAAAACTGATGGCAACATACTTTGTAATCACATGATTCAGCACAGAAATCAGCACTGCATGGCAAAACAGTTTCACCATTTTTTCAGGAATTTCTTGGGCACTACAAGATTAAACAAAGTAATGCAAACCATGAGAACGAGTAAAACTAGGAATAGTGGACTGCCAAGATAATAGAATATCGCAACTAGATTTGTAATATTAACTTTATCCAACAAATTAGTATTAGCACAAGAACGATGGCAATGCTGCTGAATTTTCTATTGCCTAACGTTATTAAAAACAACACATATTTTAAGATGAGCTGTTCTGGAAAGCTACTTGGATTAAGCAAAAATGTAATTCTGTTTTTAAACCCATATTTTATACCTTGACATGAAGACATCTGTGATTGTTATATATATTATATATATCTCTATATATATATATATATATATATATATATATATATATATATATATATTTTTTTTTTTTCCATTAAGTACCGGGCCGCTTATAAGAAAAAAAATGTCACAAACATTACAGCATGTCACGTTAAAAAAAGAAATAAAAAACGAAATTGTCAGATAGAATCAAATGAAAACATGATGACACTGGATCAAACCAGCCTCCAGGTTCAGGAACCCACGCGTATGTGCCTTGCTACTTCTGATAGATAATAATATTTCAATTGTAGACCTCAATGGGTCTGCAATTTAAATGTTTAAACAACAAAAAACTGAATTCAGTTGAATAGCATATACAGTTGCACAACATATATGTCTCCAATTACCAGGGATTTATCCAATGCAGGGCTTTGTTCAAGGTCAGTCAGGCTGACAGAATTAGGGAAACAAAAACATTATTTTTAATAGTTTTATTGGATTGAACACATACTTTGTTCTTTCACAATAGAGCTGTCTTTTGATGTCACTGCATATAGTACACTGGTTTGAACATAATATGCATTCTTTATACAAAGATGTTTGAGTTAATGTCAGCTTGGCAAGAGGGGTGGAATGAGGCTTTTATAATGGAATTGAAGACACACATGAATAAGCAAGTTCAATTCGATCCAGTGAATCCAGAGATTCTGTAACGGGTTGGGTGGTTCATCTCACCAGTTTATGTTCCTCAGTTTTCCACAGATTCACCATCAGCATCTAAACCTTCTAAGTCATGGAGCTCACTTGAAATGTGTTTTTCAATTGTACTAGACTCTGAACCTAACAAGATAAAACAACAAGGGAAAGGACTATATTAAATATGTATATTCATGTTTCCAACACTTTTTGTATAATGCTTGATTATTGTTATTTGGAACTCCTAGAAGCAATATTTGCACTTGATGATGATGCATTAAACTGGCTTAAAGGTTCCAAGTATGGTTAGCGTCTTCACTCGGCAGTGTTTAATACTATCGAGACCCGGACTCGGAGGGTAGCCCTGAGTCCGGTACTAAATTAGATCGCATTAGTTAGTGTGGTTTGTCAGACGTGTGGACGCTGTATAACAAACTACCTTTTTTGTGTATAATCCAATATTCCAAAATGATTTTTGATATGTTTGGTGCTTGGACATTACAAACGCACTAGTCAGAACAGACGCCTGAAGAAGTTGAGAACGACTTTCAAAACATCCGTACCATATACAATTTCCGAGTCCTGTTGTAAAATGGTGGATTGTTGAGCGATATGATCAGATGCCGAAATCAAGGTAGTTTTATATCTGGATTTATATTTCTATTTTTTTAAGAAACAAAGAAATAACGTTCATGCTATGAAGAGCTATGTCTTCCATGAGGGTTTTCATGTGATGTCACATTTTCTCCCACTGCCATATTGGTGGTCAAAAAGCGTTTCATATCAATGTATGTCAGTGGCGGATTATTCCTTTATTTATTACGATTATTATTAAGTTTAACATGCTTAATGTATAGGCGTTTTTTTTTTTGTTTTGTTTTGTTTTCCATAAAAATATACACTTAAACGTGATTACACTTAAGCGGATTGGTGATTCTCGTTCTTTAAAAAAAATCCTTCATTGTGAATAGAATCCTAAGGCACTGCATAATGACAATTTACTAAGCGCAGCGTTTAATAATAATGTAATAATTTAATAATTTTTAATTGTAGTGAAATGTTTCATATACATACTGTAGCGTTCCTGGTTCCCGCAGGCAGACGCATCACACAGAGCGAAGCAATCCACGCACAGGCGGAGGGCGGGCGTGAACCCGGGACCTTTCGCACTAAAGCATAGCGCCGATACAGCTGTATAAAAGAGCAGACCCCTTTTGAATCAGCACAGTCATTAATTAGCTATACTGTTCTATGTTTTTAATGTTTTGAATTTCGCGATTGTATAATCACTAAAATACATGACTTGTTTTGTTACAGTAAGTGTTCTGTACTGCGGGGAAGAGACCTTGGATCACAGTCTGTTTATCATTATTGTAAGTTGTTGAGTTTTCATAGCTACTACTAATATTGTTTATTACTATTCATTTTGTTGTATGGTAAGTAAAACAAAATATGCCTGGAAAAAAAGATATAGTTCTAATTTCCAAAGCAATTCAAATGTCAAAGGCTATAATTATTATAATAGAAGTACTGTAGTTTTTCTATTAAAAAAAATATATATATATATTTTTTTACATCGAGTTTCCTTGACCCTTGCGTTATTTCGTTTGATGTATGCAATAAGCTATTAACACAAGATTTTCATAACACTGATGGGTGGACTTCTTATAACTTTAATTACAAGGGGAAGAACTCGTCTGAATGACAGACATAAAGGAGTTAATGTTTGCACAGAAATGTACACAATGTAAGTTTTATGGACTTGTTTTATTTAAATTGCATCATTTTACAGCTTTTCAAAAAATCTGAAATAAAATTTTGTACACATTGCTTTTTTAAAGCTGATATTATGAATAGCACATCTTTTAATACAATAGTTTTCCTGAGTTGTTGCATAACGTTAATAAGCAACAGTACACTATCTTTATATTAATGTATTGCAACACAAAACTGGTGACATTACAGACCACGTGGGTGCATAACCATGAGAAGGGACATGCATAGCTCACTTTAACAGCTTATTAAGGAATTTAGAAAACATATAGCAAGTTACTGAAGTCTTTTCCCCACCTGTTTTCACTGGAAAAAACATTATAAACCCCATGGGATTTTATTTATTGTTTTGTTTTTTAGTTTACTAGAAATAAGATGGGGACGCTAGAAACAAATATAGCCAGTGCAACAGTGCATGCTGCATAATGCCAATATGAGACCAATGTCAAAACTATGAAATTACTTGTATTTTATCTAGTATGTGTAGAACACTCTATTTGATGAGCATGAATGTAAATGGATACACTTCAAAATACATTTTCAATATCTGCACTCTGCTTACACTGTTATACAGCAAAATGATATGATCAGGAAAAATGATGAGAAATGATGATGGTTAAATATATAGAGGTCCATCCTCCCAATGAAAACATTGTGTACATGCATGTAGTAAATATTAATGGTAGCTACAGCATGTCTATTTAATGCTCCTATATTTTGAACCGTATTCAATAAATTATACCAAACACATCTTTAAAGTGCATAAAGACAACTCCTTTGGCTATAAAATTGCATTTTGTAACATTTTCTCATTTTCAATATAAATATCATTGCCCATCTCCTCAAAAAAATAACATTTTATTTGGGGGTGGGGGAGCTTTTAAGATATAATAATAGAAAAGACACAATTACCTTGTATCTGTGCTTATGCATTATAACTTTATGGCATTTAATAAATGTGAGTTACCACCCATGATATATTGGTGAGCTGCTTTTGGGATGTTCGTTACTGATTCTGTTACCTTCAGAGAGGACGCTTATGGCATCAGAGTGCTGCTGGCCGTTCCCGTTCATGCTCTTCTTAGCATCTTGGACGAAACCCTGGTAGTTGAGTGAAGAGCCGACAGTGGGGTTGTAGACATGCGTAGCAGCAGCTGACGAGGATCCTGAATCCCAGGGTATTTCCCTTCGGCTCTGAATGTTGAGGTCAATATCCCATCCAGTCCAGCCATGAAAAGCAAGTGTGTTGAGAAATCCCTGCATTGGATTGAGGATGCCCTTCAGACAATGTTTAAAATGTTTCGGAAGGCTAACTTAATCAAGAGACAAAGCTATTAGAATCAGCTCTTGGTGTCACCTACCATAATAAACCATGTAATCAAGATTGCATTCCTGACATTTTTCAAGGGGCTCCCTTTGATATCTTCCTGCATTTGCAGATAGAACAAAAGGCTCTCGTTGATAATATTTGGAAGCCAACTGTCAAAAGAATGAAAATTAAATGTATTTGTTAACGAAGACCCATAAAAAAGGTAACTTATTAAAGATCCACGTACATACCAAGTAAATTATTCAGTACATTCAAAAAATCTACAATCGTGATCAATTTAATCCAATAATTAAGGGCGAAGTAAAGGGCAAAAAGACATGGGTTGTACTGATTCGCCTTCAAGTCTTATTGCGCTTAGGAAATGGCTGGTGTATGAATACTGAAGTGTGAATTTCCTGTCTAGAATTAAATGAGATTTAAACCACTGATTGGACTCTCTTAACTGTATGGGATTAGAATATTAACAGCCAATCAGGATTCAGGAAATTTACAAGCTAGTTTATAATCGTTTTAGAATCAATGACAGCACTGTTCATTACGCATTATAAATGTGATTTCTGACTGTATTATTGTCAATCTTTAAAATATCAATAATCTGAAAAGTGTACAGCATTTAACATGTACAATCAGCTACAGATTATTGTAGTAATTTTTTGTATGTTTCTTGACAGACTTGTATTACAAGTGAGTGTTACCAAATGTCTATTTTAACTAGTTTTAAAGAGCATTCACGTTTACAAAATGTTCATTAGCATGGAGTTGGCTCTGAAATTGACATTCATATGAAAGCTAATGTTTTACCTTTTGAACAGAAAATAGATACATTGTATAACTCACCAAATAAGAAAAACAATCATAATCTTGAAAAATCGGATTTTAATCTCTGTTCCCAGTCGTCTTTCATTTTCTGTGTAAATTCCTTGTCTTCCCTTCAGTAGTGAAGTAACTGTAATCACAAAGTTAAAGTGTATGGATTACCAACTTCAGATTTGTTTTTTATGCATGGCAGTCTCAGAATGAACACAAACTGGGTATGTGAAAATGAATAAAATTGCATTTTAGCTCAAATGAAATCAGCATAGTCTATTAAATTATCTATTTTAGACACACTCCTCTAATTACAATGTA
The DNA here is from genome assembly GCF_017654505.1 of Polyodon spathula. Classification (NCBI taxonomy): domain Eukaryota; kingdom Metazoa; phylum Chordata; class Actinopteri; order Acipenseriformes; family Polyodontidae; genus Polyodon; species Polyodon spathula. The sequence continues at coordinate 16,228,698 of NC_054548.1, read as the reverse complement.
TTAATGAACATCTACACTTAGTATGGACTGGGAAAGGTAACTTAGAAAAACAGCAGTTTCTTAGAAGTTATGATAAATCCACTTGAGTTGTGCTTACTGGCTGTTCCAGTTCTGCCGAACAGGATCGGATTAACAATCAGAACTAGAAGAATAGGTGCATAGGTGGTGATGTAATGAAGCACTGCGTGTTCCAGTCCATTTTCACAGCTTGAAAATAAAAGGAATAACATTAAATACAAATACATGTTAGTAATGAGTTCCTAAATTACTAATTGAAGTATCATTAAATGTGATGTTAAGTCTTAGTTTAACTAACAGACTCTAACATAAAATAAGTTTATTAAAAAAATAAATAAAAATCTCGGACTGAATAGCAGCAAAGCCAAAAAAATTGATCGTGTTTAACCAGACTGCACAAAGACACAGCTTCAATAACGTTTGCACTCATTGAACATGTGTCATAAAATTGAATTTTAACTCTGCTTGCTTCTACTAAAAACTAATGATGTCTTTTCAAACCCATTGCAAAGGATACACTGCTTCTAAACCCAGAGTCATATTGGGGAGCTAAGTGAGTCACATGACTGAACAACAACCCTGGGCTAGTCTAGAGTATTTGCAGATTACTGTGCTGCAACATAGATAATGGCTGTATATATGTAACATGATTTCTATTTTCAGGGTATTGTAACAATCCCATGACACATACATTCTACTCAAAGGTGTCAGGGTGTCAGTATTGTTATAGTCAACTTACGTATCAGGAAAAATCTTGTGTTGGTATAGAAGTATTAATTCAGTTGGCTGAAATGGTTGTATTGTAAACTCTGCTGCAGACATGGAATTAGTTTTAAGCGTGTGAATGAAATTATTTTCATGATATTGATTTCAAGGTTAGAGTATGATTTCTTTTTCAAGACAATAGCACCTAATCAGATTTTGAGCACATTGATAAATATAGCTGCCTAGAAATAGGCTTTGATCACTATATAGATATTTTGATTATATTCTCACTGAGCTTGTCTGGAGAATTCTAACTGTGTAAGATTGACCAGACTTCCTTATTCTATTCAAATCATGTGTCAAAATGGCCTTTCAGCTAGGTTTGTCCCTCCTATTTACCCTCTCTAAATAGAGTCATATTGGCCAACCATTGAAAGGCAACATTGGCGTATGGTTTAAATGGAAGGAGAAAGTCTGTTCAGTGACTGGCAGTTAGAATTCCCCAGACATGATCAAAGCAAGTTCAAAGCTAGGTAAAGACAGATCTAGAAAAATAACCCAAAACCACTGTCAGGACCCAGAGCCACTATGGCAAGCCAAATTATCATTTAGAGATCTCTCGGAATGCATTTCAAGAGATCTTAAATTGAACTGCAGATATCTCAAATTGACTTCCTGTGAGAATGCTCTATTTCAGGATATCTCAAGCTAGACAGGAACTCGATTCAAGATATCTCAAATTCAATCTGAGATATCTCATTTATAGCTCCATTTTGAGATGCCTGTAATTGGAGCTTTAAATTAGATATCTCAAATGCATTTCAAAATATCTCAAATTGAATTTGTGATATCTCGAATTGACTTTCAGTCTATTTTGAGATATCTTAAAATGGGCAGGAAGTCCATTCAAAACATAGAGCATTTTCACAGGAAGTCAATTTGAGATATCTCATATTCAATCAGAGATATCTGTAAATGATCATTTAGTTTGTCATAGAATCGCTGTCAGTGATTGGAAACATAATAAAAAGACAAGGGAAATGTGGAACCTTTTCTGAGATTGTGATTACTTTTTTTAAATTGACTCATTCTGATTGCTTTATGTTTTTATTTTTTTCCTCAATTAAGAGATTAGAAATATGTAACACGTTTGAATACAGATTGTTGTAAAGTCTATTTCACAGCTCATCATGGCAACAACTGCACTCCCTAGCAAGCTCACCAGAGGGAGCCATTGTGCATCAAGCGTCAAGATTGCACTTTTTGATACCTTTGTACAGAAAACCTGTGAATTGCATTTCACTAAGCACATATTAAAAGCACATATTACTAAATCACACATTCATCGATATATCAAGGTCACAGCATCTACAACTATTTTAAACATGTTTTATTAGGTTAAAGCATTTCATGACAAAAGGAAAAGCAACTTCATAATTATTATTATTTTTTTTTTTTTTTAAGACACTTGCCTATTTAATGCTCTTTACCTTTTCATTGGTTTAAACATACCTTGAAATTGAAGGGTAGTAGAGCATAGTCACTCCTTCCACACAGAGTAGAACAGCCAGACCCCAGGTTATCATGTGGTACAATACAATAGTGCTGAAACACAAGTTAGCATGACATTATGACATCCAATACAGTATATATGAAAATAGTGGCTACATTAAAGTACACTGTATGATGAATGAAATACAGCACACTATGTTCATTTAAACAGTAGACCCTCTAACCGTAGAACTACCCACTGATCCTGAGACTTAGAAACTATATATATATATTTATATATATATATATAGAGAGAGAGAGAGAGAGAGAGAGAGAGAGAGAGAGAGAGAGAGAGATTTTTACATATTAAATTGACAATACCAAACTGTAAAAAGTATTAATTGTACTAATTGCAACCTTATGCTTATGATTACTGCATGCTGCAATTAATAAATATCTTTTACATTTTACACAGGATCCCAAGATAACAGTATCAAAGCAAAATGATTGCCATCAATTTTGCATACAAAGTAGGCATTCTTTCAGAGCTTTTAGTACCTTTGTCCAGCTAATCTTTTGACAACTAGGTATACGTCCACTGCATAGCAGAACGTCCACCAGAAGGAGGCACTGTAAAATAACTGGATCCACATCTGTGAAGAGAGTTCATTAATAAGAATAAGTACATGAGAAAAGGCCATTTGGCCAATCAAGATGTGTCCCATGTTAGCACACCATTCTCCCCTACTGGGGGGAACTCATTTAAAAGTCTTTTTTAAAATGTTCCCAGTGTTTTCGATCCCATTACGTTACCTGGCAGGCAATTCCATGCATTTATAACTGTGTAAAAACTGCTTCCTACCTTCACTCAGTTTCCATGTATGCCCTCTTGTTCTTCTCTGTGCTAAATTTCAAGTCCTTCTTGGGTTAGCTTTATCTGTACCATTTATAATTTTAAAGACTTCAGTCAAGTCCCTTTTTTCCATTCTTTTTTCTAGGCTGAAGCGATTTAATTATTTTAGTATGTCCTCATAGCTAAGTCCTGGGATCAACCTAGTTGTTCATCTCTGTACCATCTCGAGTGCAATTATGTCTTTTTTTGTACTGAGGCGACCAAAACTGCACACAGTATTCTAAGTGGGGTCTAACTAGGACATTGTATATTCTTAGCATATCCTCTCTAGACTTTTAGCAATATAGCTTCCAGTTTTTTTTTTTTTTTTTTTTTTTTAAATATATACGTTTAACTTAATTACATTTTAAAAGGAAACATTAGGCAGAATTTGCTGGTGTGAGCTAAATAATGTATTGTTTTTTATCTAATGAATTAGAGCTAATTTCATAAATGCTACTAAAGCTGTTATCAATAAAGATAAATAAATAAAAGAATTACAAAAATATAAAATAAAAAATTACTGTACCTAAAAAAGCTACAATGGCACTTTCAATCAGTTTTATCTTATGTGTTATTTGTGTAACAAAGAAACTAAAGCATACTTCTCTGGGCATTTTCTCATGTTTTTTTATTTTTTGTGAAACAGTAAATATATGGCATTAGTTAACCCCACAATCATTTAATGTTACAACTAGAATGCAGAATGTGGCGTGTCCCAAGGACAACAGAAGTGAAAAATGAAATGTGGACTGAGGATTACAAATGATTCTACAGGCAAAAAAACAAATGTGCCATACATACCACGCTGCCCACACAGAAAGCTGCTGGCCATACTTCAGTGGTATTGACTACTGACATTTTTGCAATGAAGTTTGGGGAGCCAAGCCATACAGAAGATCTGAGAAGTATCCCTGAAAAAAAACAACAGTCATTCTTAGTAGCAATAGTGGATTGACAGAAATAGGTTTATGGAAGTACTACATAAGATTAATTTCTACTTCTGAAACATGCAATATCGTTTGTGACCCATTATTTACCAGGGTGCTGTAAATTAATGTATTATTTTCTTATTAACCAATTCTGATACAACACTGCTAATGGAATATGCATGATTTCAATTTTTTATAGTAGTGTATGTGCATCATGAGTTTTGCTTGAAATCAGTCATCGCAGAAACTGCAGCATTTGTGAGATATGCCAGTGTTGCAAATATTTGACTTAATATCAAATACCATGGACATGATACCGAAGTGATGAGTGGGTAGACACCAGATAAAATATTTTAAAATAATGTGCTTGGTTATGAAACATCTTGCATTAGTTGTCCATGTTAAAATAGATCATGTATCATTATCTAATTAGTTCTTATTTGCATTGGTTCCAAGTTCTGTTGAGATTTTTTTATTTATTTTTTTACTCATTTTCCCTATTGATAATAATAGGTACCATCTTGCTTGCAGGCCCGTATAATGTGTTATTGTTTTTTGGTTTTTTTTTTTTTTTTTTGCTGATGGTATTGTGTGATATTTGATCATTCAACTTTTTTCAAAAAATTCCACAAATAACCAACAACCAAATATCATAATTTCCTGAATATTCAATACACTGTATCTACAAGTTTGCAATCTATATCCTGCTTTGACACCTTGTGGGTTTTAGTTTATCAAGTAGAAACATTTGTAGTACAATAATTTGAATAAAAAAAGTACACAGTATTTTCATTATCTTCAGTCAATGGAATAGTGAATTATAGTAGACAAGCAAAAAAAAGAGTCAGTCCAATAAGACATAATTGACCAATTGTAATATTTAAAACTTTGCCAGATGCATATTTCTTGAATGCAAAAAAGTTCAGACCATCAAGTGGGTTCTTATCATGCTTTACTATCAATTCAATTAAAGCAGCAGTGCGTGAAGTGGCCCAAGATAACACAACTCTCAAAATACACAAGATAAGATGATAAGGGGAAAAAACTAAGAGTAATATCTCAGTGCAATGTCAGATGGAGAAATGAATGACTGGACTAACATGAGGTGAGCCAGTCAGTTATCAGCATAGCCCCTCTGAGGAATATGTTGGCAGTGGGTGTACCTGAGTATGTTACATTGGCAGAGTTCTACATCTAGTTTGTCATGAAACCTGCTAAAGACCTTCTTATCACAACTTGTATGCAGTATGTATCATAATGAGGTTACTTGTCTCATTTGCAAATCTGATGTGAATTTAAATTGTGAATTTGCTAGGATGGAAAGGCCTTTTTATTTTACAAACAGTTAAATGATATCAGCTTTAAGATGGACACAACAGATTGCAGAAATCCAGTTCAGATAAACATCATTAGGAATACTCCATTTTTTTTGATAAACAAAATATTCCACATGTATTCAGAAACATTCAGAAAGGTAGCCATCTCCTTTCTACTATCTTATTTCTTCTTGTGCTGAAAGTTAGTCTCAGAGTGAGGCTGGGGCTATGGGAATGCAACCAATCATTTGGTAAAACGAAATAAATAAATAAATGTCTGTTACAACAGGTGACAAAAAAAACAAACAGCTAACTTATCCATAGAACACACTAAGTGTTGAATTGGTAAAAACTTGATCATTTTCTTACTGATTCAATACGTTGAGTTGTTTAACCCACTTGAAACATTTCTTCCTAAGTTATGCTTGTTCTATTATAAGATTGAACTGATTGCTTATTTGCTAATTTGGTTTTCACTCCTTTGTTAAGCTTAGTTAAAACAGTTAAAATGTTTGTCTTTCACATCGCGGGATTGTTGTTATGAGTTCCTTGGAGTTTGAGTTTGAAATCCCACGTACACAGACAAACGCGTCTGTTGTAAGTGAAGATAGTACTTAGAGAGGCTGTTTCAGATGTAGAACATGAAAGTGTCATTAGAAAAATAAAAATGTAAACTGGTGCAGGACCAGAAAATGGTACATTGTCTGAATGTGGTACGTGTACCAAAACTTGACACGTGTAACGTCAGAAAATAGTACACTGTCAATGGAGTGACAGCATACCAGACAAACTGCAGTTCACCCACAAAATTGTATGTGTTTACAATTTTAGATAACCCAATTTGTTGCTCATCAGTTAAAATTACATAGCTTGTTTGAACAGTAGTTAAAGCCAGGAAATAAATGCAAAAGCTAAATTTACATCTAAAGTCCACGTAATTGATGTAGGGTTGCTTTTTTTCCTGTTTTTTTTTTTTTTAATGTTGTTTAAACAGGGAATGAAAAACTACATCTCCCAGACAGCCATAGCTATCCAAGAACAATGATTGACTGGCAATCAGTTAAACAAATGCACATGTTTGTAATTTAACAAGCTAGGCAGGTATAAAAGGACAGGTTTTAAAGACATAGGTGTTGGGATAAGCAACCCCCCTACGTACCCCCCTATTCTCAACAAAATTAGCCGTTGACTATAAATAAACAGAGCAACATTCATTTAAGGTCTATTTTAAAACTATTTTAAACTTACTATAAGGATTAAAGCCTCATTGTTATGGTATAATAAATACAAAAAATAATTAATTTAACATTATATAACCCTATAACTTTAGTTTGGCCGAGAAATTTTAGTATACAATTAAGGCTGGATAGTAACTATTAGTGCATTCATCAGCTTCATCACAACTTCATCACAGCCCCCACCAAAAAATAAATAATAACAAGACGTGTTTGTTCCTTTGCAAGACATAAATGTATGTGTAATCTTTCTTTAAATTTCATTTTGCATGAATACAGCTTTGAAAAAAGCTTTTCCTAATGATTAACTGTAGCTTAAACACAATGCATTCTCCTGTCTGCATTGCCTTACAATAACATTGTACTTCACCTGCACATCCCAGGATATCACAGAGACTGATGATGAGACGAATCCTAGATGAGGATGCTGGCTTCGGCATAGGATACTGCCCCAGTCGCCTATACCCTCTTCTTTTGGGCAAAATCTGGAGGATAGCAAATATGAGGCTCAAACTAGCGCTGCCAATGCAGATTGCACTGAAGAAGCGTGACTGAAAGTTTAAAACAAATCGGGTTGACTCGTCTCTGTTGGGACAGCAGAAAGTCTCAAGCCTTGGGGATGCCATGGAGAACTGGATCTGATCACAGCATCAGAGTAAAAGAAAGCAAACTCATTCATTTCCTCTCTCCTCTCCTCAGTCTAATCACGGGACAGGACATCATGTGCTTCTCTTTAATCCCTCCAGCCGCAGTTAAACTGGCCTAAGGGAACCCCCTTAAACAAAGGAATCTCAAATATGGCATGGGATTTTAAATCCCCCCTTTTTATGCTCATTAGCGAATTACTGTTTTTTGGTTAAACCTTGTTATGCTTTATGTTTTAATTTTACTCACTGTTTTATCATTATTTTTTTCCAGAACAAAACAGTTTTGTTATGCAATACACATGCTGAATTAGTTCCAGCTAATTTTCCATTTCACAATGGAATCTTCAATGTAACATTTAAATCCTGTGAACTCTTTCACTGCAGATGCACATGGCAGCCCTGACATGTATTCTATAATATGAAACAGATCCAATTCATTTTGCTGCAAGTCAGTTTCAGTGATGATGGGCAAAACAATGATTCTGACTTTTAAATATGCATCAATCATTTTGAGGTGAGTAGTAGCAGGGCCTACTATTGAGAGATACTCAGCAGTAAAGTCTGAGTCACTCGGAAGGCCAGTTCTAGGTCCTGTGAACACTTTCCAGTGTGTGATTCTTCTTGTCAGTGTCCTATATGAACTTCTTTGTCATACAATTGTGGATAGCTGCCCTGTGATTGACTGCACAGTACTGTAGAGATATTCCATACTTCCCCCAAGGATTTGGTTCTCTTCCTGTTGCCAAGTCGTGTCCCACCCCCACCCCCAACACATCTCAAGAATCCCCCAAATCAAACAATCATCTCCCACTTTAAATCTGTATGTGAATCTGTGTGCATATTTGTCAGCACCCCTTCCCAGTATGGACTAACACATGAAGCAGGACTAATGTGAGTAGGTATTTTAAGCTTATCTTTACAGTAGATCAACAAGGGCAACAACCCCCACCCACCCCTCAGGGTTTCCCCCTAAACAAATTATCCTGTGAAATGACCCTACAACACTGGTCTTCAACAATGTGATAAATACAGCATTGATCAAATAAATACACTGAACATTCAGGTATGGCAAAATGCATCATAAACTCCATATTTGTATATCTCAGATACAGTAATTCTACAAAAGCTGGGGTGTGAGCACTTTTAAAATACCTAAGTGGGTAGATTGTAGGATTGACAAGCTGGAAACATTTCCACATTTAAAAATATAAAATACTGCACACATTTGTAGGATAAATACTTTGATTTGTAGGAAATATACTGCATGTACTGTGAGCAAGTATTTTAAAAACAGGTTTTGAACTGTGATTGAAAAGGAAAGTTTTTACCATTTTAAAAGGATCTCTTATCCTGTTCTATTTTCACACATTGCAGTGTAAATTGCATAAGGTTCAGTGACATAAAGCGATCATTCAAGTTAGTGTTATCGCAATTATGGGTCCAACTCACAAAGCTTGAATGTCACTGTGTGTTCTGACTTTTTTATGGGATATGTTTATTTACTATGCCAAGGACAGGTTTTTTTTGACATTCTGGAAGTTACGCTTTCAGGACCTGGTGATCGAGCACACCACACGCAAGCTTCTTTACCACCATACAAAAGAGCTTTTACAATGTAACAGGGCTGAGGCTGGGTACGAACTGGAGGCAGCTAGTTAAGTTGACACTAAAAATGTATTATTATTATTATTATTATTATTATTATTATTATTATTATTATTATTATTATTATTATTATTATAAATTGCAATATATACTACAATCTAAAAAATGCATCACTTTCCTGAAACAGAGCTCTTTAAATGTACAAATAGCTTTTACAACAATAGTTGTAAAGCTATTGTATGATAAAAAGTAATGTTTTTCTACCACAGCATATGCTAATGGGACCTACGGATAAGATTTCTATTAGTAGCTCTTATATCTTGCAAAAGTATAATGTCTTCCCTAAGGTATTGTAAGCGCATTAGCTCTCCCCTTCCCTAGATTCTGTACCCTCTTTGTTTTGACACTGTGGACCATTTTCCTGGGTCCAGCCTGCAGCAGGTCATTGGGTTCAGTATCATATTACTGAACTCCGCTCAGCAGGCTCCTCTTGTTACAGTGCTCAACCCATCCATTATTCTTTAGCTGTTGTAACTTTTCCCGGAGGGCAAATTTGAAAAACCTGTTACACAGGATCTTTTTCAAACCACAGATAGTGGCAAAGTGTTAAAACCAACTTCCTGTGCATTGAAGGAAAAGGAAATGACATCAGCAAACCAGCAGAGAGTTGCTGCTGAAAAGAGAACTGGGCGGGTGCAGTCTATGTTGTTGGCCCAAGGATAAGGTTGATGTTTTGTTTGGCAGCTCTTCTGCATGAGTTCTGCATTTCTAGCTACAGTATGCTGCATACCAGTTCAGGCATGCAATAATTCCTATCCCTGACAAGACTTGGATTGTGATTGGAGAAGTGTATGAAAGCTGCAGTCTTTTCTCTCTAAAGTTCAAAACTTCAAGATTTGGGATGGCTGGAGAGAAACAGAATGATTTGTCAGGCGGTAACTACTTCTCCAATCCATTAATGAGCGGTAAGTGGCAGTTTATACACTTCAACTTATTTTGTGCATATGAAAGCAACAGAAGTATATACATGCAGATCAAATGAGCTGTTCATAAGACGTTATAGATTAATGGTTGTGCACAATTTACGCAAAACCATATATACGTATGGCATGAGCCAGCACAATGCTATAATTATGTCTTTAGTGCGTGTGTGTGTATATAGATTGAAACTATATAAAAATAACCACATGAACATAATTTAGACATTTTACTTAATACCATGTAATCAACGAAACTACAAAATGAAAAAAACAGTAGTACAGTACTTCATCTGATTTTAAAATGTCACATTTTTAAATTTCTGTCATTGTATTACAGACGTATAAAAGTGCAAATGAAATGAAAGTGAAACATAACATTTCTGTTTTGCAAAACAATAAAAAGAATACTACATTTACTATTTAAGAACACAGTATATATACAGTTCCATCAATGTCTAAATCAGATTGGTAGTTTTAACCTGAATTGAAGTCAAAGTAGACGCTATAGTCAGAGGTGAAAGTAACTTTAATTTCTTACCTGTGAAGTGTTATTTTCAGGTATGTGTTAAAAAGTGGTACTTAGTGCACTGCGCATTACTAAACAGTTTCCGCTAAGAAAGCATGGAAGCGCCCATTAAAATCTGGTACATTATGCTGTTTTCGGTCTTTTACATCATTTTTAAATGGAAATTAATCTTACTTTCCAGTCTTTTACTTCATTTTTAATGTAGTTTATCATATTTTTCCACCATTAAGAAAATAGTATGAGAATATTTATCATATGCAATACATTGGGTCTTGTACATTTATTTAGTGGTGCAACTTTACTGTCTGTTTCCAATTCAGGTTTGCAAAAAAATATGTATAATTAATGGTAAATGTACCTCTTTTTGACAAAAGGAAAACACCTATCAGATCGCAATTGCCGATTGCACATGTACCAAAATCTGACAGCTCACGGTTTGTATTCTGACAATGTACCACTTTCTGACATTGCATGGGTCAAGTTTTTGTACGCATATCACATTCTGACGGTGTACCACTTTCTAACACTACACCGGCTCTTTAATCCGTCTGTATTCCAATTCCAATTCTAAAAGAAAAGATAGTGACAGAAAAAGTTGAAAAAGGCATGCAAATAGAATAATCTAGCCAGAAAAAATAAATAGAAAATCTATTTCTTATTTGTTTTTATTATTTATGCATTTCTTCCTGAGGGATATGAGACAACTTCTGTTAGGTAAACTGTTCCCCCACTACTACCACTAGTTGAATGAAAATTGATTTGAGTTTCTTTCAAGGACTCGGACACAGACTTGATTACTCGAGTGATGTGACTTGGATTCAAACAAGGACCCTGAAGACTCCTGATAAATACTGTTATGTATGTATTTATTTATCTATCTATCTAATATAGATAGATAGATAGATAGATAGATAGATAGATAGATAGATAGATAGATAGATAGATAGATAATGGTGTCAGATAAGAATATCAAGCTATCAAAAGCTTATCTGTTCTATATGTATGTAAATGTGTTCTAACTTATTATAGAACAATACCATGTAGAAAAAGTGAACTTTTTGTGTTGAAATAATCTTTCATTATCATCAGCAAATTATGAGGTGAGTAAGAACAGGAACACACTCCAACAGCACTAAATATTTACTTGTAAGTTTTTCATTTAACTAGAGAGTGGACAGACTTTGAACTGGTTAAAATTCCCGGGACAGAGCTTGGCTTGTAATCTGTTTGGCTCATCTGTTTCAGGTTATTTTTTCCCCCCATTTATTACAGCAGTGAAAAAACACAACAGCAGGAAGCAGGCAGATTTTTAGGCGCCCTGCAGCTGAAAACTAACTTAAAACAAATACAACAAATTTGAAAAACAAAAATATCTATGCCCTTCTTTTCACCACCAGGAATTTCAGTTTACTTTATGCTCTTTTATTTTATTAACCTATACTTGGTATGGGTATGAAATGTTAGCATAAGTCATCTATTCTTCTGTTTAGACTTTTCAAAACTCAAAAGTTGAAAGCACTTCTGTATTCTTCTTGGAGCTGACAGAATCATGGTTGTAAACATGGTATATGAGAGCGTAACTATTAATCTGTCCCACCACAACACATCTAGTGGGGGCTTATCAGTAGAAATACTACAGAACTGATGTTGCATTCCGTATAGCAGCCTGTTTACAATAAATGTAATATTTCGTAGCCATACCAAGTTGGTCATTAATTACTGACCCAGTAAAAAAACAATCAAAAAATATTGTTGAAAGAAATTTGCAACACCGGCTTTAATTACATTTTGGTTATGGTGCTGCTGCCCTTACTACATTGTAGTTTTATTCCAACCATGCATTATTGTTTTAGAATTGAATTTAATTTAAAACACATTTACTTCATGTTCTTTTATTTCTGCACAAGACGTGGTAGTCAACCTGAAAAGATCTGTCTTGGTAAAAGTATTGGAATGATACTGTATGTTAAAATAATAATAATAATAATAATAATAATAATAATAATAATAATAATAATAATAATAATAATAATAATATGTGCAGATACTCTATCTATTTTGGCCTATAAACCACCTTTCCACTTTTTGTTTTATATTTTAAGATTTTGCATCTGATTGGTCTCCTGTTCATGATGCAGCCCTTCATGGACGCCTTCTTGCACTAAAAACCCTTATTGACCAGGTAGCACCAGTTACATTATTAAACATTAACCAGCGTTTTGCAAAAGAAGTTTTTCTTTTATTTTAGTTTGTTCGTGTTTACTTTAATTAACTAGAAATGAACACTAAACCGAATATGGTCAGTTTCACCCAGTCCAAGCCTCATATTTATCTAGTGTGCATACACACATTTTTTCATTCTGAAGTGTGTGTATGCACTTTTACCCACAAGTCTGTGATTTATTAACAAAGTTCAGTGAGAATGTTCTTAGATCACACCCGGGTACCATGCAGAGTATCATTCCCTAGTGTTTGGTGCTTCAAGGTCATTACTTTGCAACACATTGTATCTGCTTACGTTTATCAATGCTATAGCTATAATATTCATAAAACTGGAATTCATTTGATTTATTTTTAAAGTAAAATATTGTTAAATATATTGAAATAGGTACATTTTTCCAGTGTGTTTTGGTTAGTTTTTAATGTTCTGTTTTCTGTTTATTTTGTAATTGTATGTGAAATGCAACACTGTAAGCCTAGTCTTTTTTAAACAGTCACTGTGTGGCTGGCTTAATGTTAAAGAATAAATGCATTTTTGCATCCAAATGATGGTCTTTTGTCTAATCGATTATGATATGATCACACATCCTGTAGGTGATAAATAACTCAAAACTGACAAGAATATAAATTTACAATCTAAGAAATATAATGGATATAAATAACATCGATTTGCAATTGTATCTTAAATCTAGCAAATACTAAACACTAAATAATGAACGATAAAACACAACTGCTGTATTAAAGCAGGGCATGCTTGTTTGCATTGTGTGCTGTAAGTCAGTATTGACATATATTTAGATCCATACAAGTAAACTCTATGCATGTGTTATTCTTGTGTATCAATTTTTAACCCCTGCAATTGCTTTTATGCATAATAAAGATGCTCATTCCCCCTCTTTCAGGGTTCCAGTGTAAATCTTCTGACACTAGACCAAGTTTCACCACTCCATCAGGCCTGTGTAGGTGGCAATGCTGCCTGTGCAAAACTTTTAATAGAAAAAGGGGCTAAAGTAAGTATTTGTTACTGCATATGAATGAGTAACAGGAAATGGCAACCAAAAATAAACTACCTCTGATCTATTCATTTACTCTCCAACCCTACAGCAGTACAGATGGACTGCCACACATGTGAATAACTCTTTTATATTTTCTGGCAACAGAGCTTCTATTGTTTTATGAACCATTTCAAAGACACATTTTAAACCGCATACATTTCTAAACAGAAGGTTGAAAATATCTACAGACTTGTGTTGCAGACAATGGGACCCTTTCTTAGCCTTACGCTTGCATTGTGTCCTACTCATAGTGGGGTTGGGTGGGGCCTTTTTATCTGTAACACAAGGGTTTGTTATTTCAGTTATCCAAATACTGTGTGCTCTTCAGTTGTAGCTGCTAGCCATAGACATGTGTGATATAAGCTCGACCAGCCAAAATGGTTGTATAGTAACAATAGCCAATGCCATTTAATAAACTTAAAAATAAGTGTTTCTAGACACAATATAATATAATATAATTAAGAGAAGAAGCAGCCTGTGCAGAGCACCAACTGTTTTGATAAGTTTCCTTGTTTTGGGGGTATTTGGTTGTTTCTTTTTTATGAAAGCTTAGGAGGGTTAAACTTCTGAACACCTTGTTGAATTTACTTGAAAATGTGATGGGGGAATGAAACAGGCAAATTTGCAATTGACATGAACCATTCCTCTAAAAACCTCCACAAACACCTTTTTAGTTAACATGTTTATTTCCACCCTCCTTAAATACTGTGTGTGTGTGTCTATATATATATATATATATATATATATATATATATATATATATATATATATATATATATATATATATATATATATATATATATATATATATAATTTATTATTTTTTTTATACATAGGTGAACTCAGTTACAATTGACTGGAATACCCCTCTGTTCAATGCCTGTGTCAGTGGAAATGTTGCTTGTGTGAATCTGCTCCTACAACATGGAGCCAAACCTCAAGCTGAATGCCATCTCTCTTCACCTATCCATGAAGCAGCAAGCAGAGGTTAGTTTTTAGTTTAGTTTTTTTTTCTTCCTAGTTGCTCCACAGACAGTACAGTGACAGGTTACACATGTCAAAGGTCATTGACAACGTGATAAATTGTGCAATGGTATTGGGCTAATCTTTAGGGAGTTTTATTTGTTAAAGTAAAAAGTCAAATAAGCCCCCTTAAAAGTTGACCACAATTATGTTCCAGTTTACTATACATGCTCTATGCTAACACTATCTATTTAGCACACTTTACTTTGGCAAATCATGTTTTTCTCCATGCTTTACTTACCTGAGGTTTGCAATGCTTAACTGGGCTTTATCATTATTTCACTATGCTTTTTCCATGCTATACCACAATAAACTTTTACAAGAGCTAACTTTATAGCAGTGACGACTATATAAAACCGTTAAACTCTCATAGAACGCACAGGGATTTTTTAAAAGATTGGCATTACTTTTAGATAGCCCACTTCTGTCAACTGGAGAAGTGTTTCTAAAATAAATTTCTCTACTAAACCACTGAACTCTTTGAGATAACTCTCTTTTTGCTGTGTGCTCTGCAATACAACACTTGAAACAGTTTGAGTGGTTGATAGTGAAATGACTTTTTAAGTATTCCTTTGTACATGTACTTCACATATTGTTGTTGTAGAACATTTAATACCCTGAGATATGAAGAGATATAACAGTTAAGGTGTTCTGTATCGGTATTGAGAGTTATTGTACTGTTTTTTAGGCCACACAGAGTGTTTGGAAGCCTTACTGCATCATGGGGCAGACATTGACCACAACATTAAACATTTGGGCACACCTCTCTACGTTGCATGTACTAAACAGAATTTGGAATCTGTCAAGAAACTTCTGGAATTAGGTAATATGGTATTATGCAGTATACAAGTAATTCATCTTTAACTATAAAGTACACAGAAATTGTCAATGAATGGCAAAGATATAATGTGCTAAATATTTATTTAAAACAGCTTCCACAGGATTGCCATTAATGAGAGTTTACATCTACAAACCAAATCCTTTAAACACAATGAAACAGTGGTGTCTTAAGGATGGGGGGGGGGGGGGGGGGGGGGTTCAGTTCTTCAGAGGGAATTCAGAGTTTTCTACCTGGATATCTATAATGATCTCTTCTTTGAAAGAGTGCCATGAGATCATGGTTTAGTGTCCCATCCAAAAAACACAGTGCTGGTGCTTTGGTTGAGGTCTAGCCCAGGGAGGAAATGTGTGTCTTACTGAGTCACCAACACAAGCTTACACACAGCATTTGATTTCCCTTGGATATGTACTGACTGTGCCAGTCTGAGCAGACTGTCAGATTCCAAGGTGGTTCTGTATGTTTTAAAAAGGATATGAAAAAGTACACAACAGAAACTCAAAGCAAATTTAATCCGTAAAACCCAGTTACAGTTTCTGTCAAAATAATCTCTCTGTTGACATTTAAATTCTTTATCTTAAGGTGCCAATCTGAACACTGAAGGGGACACTCCACTTCACGCAGCCGTAAGAGCCTCAAAACCTGACTTAGTTCAGCTCCTGCTGGACCACGGAGCCGATGTGAAAGCCAAGAACACTGAGGGCAAAGAACCCCTGGATCTGGCGGCCCCAAGCAGTGAAGCAAGGAGAATTCTCATGCAAAGAGGAGGTATATTGAGCCGATTGCTGTCATTCAAATCACAATGACAGCCTACAGTCCTTTTCATCATTTCAAAGTTAACTCCTTTGTACTATGTATTTAAAAAAAAAAAAAAAATAATACATGCTTGTATTATTAAATTCTAAGAATCGGAAATAATGTACACGAGCATACTTATCTACTTATTTCATATACACGGTATGATATTGCTAAAGTAAGATATTGTATAATTTTCAGTTTATTCAGTTAATTCTAGTATCAGCTAGTATAGTTTAGTATCTTAATATAATTTCCCATGAACCAGCATGGGGTAATAATAATAATAATAATAATAATAATAATAATAATAATAATAATAATAATAATAATAATAATAATAAATCATATGCAGAAGCAAATAGACATAAACTATTCACCTCTTATTATTATATCTCCAACTACACTGAACGCATTTTCATTTTGTTGAACAACTTTAAATGCTTCTTTGGCATCTTTCTTTAGGACCTCCCTCCTTGATGCAGTTGTGTCGTCTATCTGTTAGGAAATATTTGGGGCGAAGCAGATTCCAGGAAATATCCAGACTGCAGATCCCAACCGAGCTAAAAAACTTTCTCTTGTACAGATACCCTGAGATGGGAACTAAATCTTAAAGGTATTGTGGAACCAGAACATAATTTGTATCAATAACGACAGGCCCTTTGCCAGACAGTTAAAAAACAGACCATAGAGTTAACATAGAGAGAGTAATTAATTGTATTGTTACCATTCATTTCTGCTGCAGTACATCTGGCAAAATAGTAAAGGCAGAATTAGGAGTGTGGGTGTAATGGGTGTGAGTCATTATGAGAAAGACAAAGGTATTGCAGTTGGCACACTGGTGTTCTGCCACTTTTTGCTTCCTTTGGGAACTTCGCGTGCTCTGTGCATGTTTGTTTGCTACCTTTGCATACTGGGCATGCTCAACACATCTACTATGCCAGAAATAGGTACCCCACCCAACCAATAGATGAAAAAGATTTAGAAGGCAAGATACTTTAATTGTACTCTGTTTCTTTATTAATAATATTATTACTTTTTAGATTGGAAAATATTGCAGTTGTATCTGATAAAAACATTCCTAAAAAAAATACTCGATAATTATTACACTTAAACTAAGCATCTCAGATCGCTCAATTAAGTTAGTAAAATATGTTATACTTTTTGTGACAATAACTTTATTATTCACATTGCTCTTTAAAAATGGAAAATTGCAGTTTTTATAAACTTGTGTGTTTACTGACTACCCTCCCCCCCCCAATCGTAAACACATCACGTGACGGTTTGTTTTCGTTTCACTCTGCCCATGTTTTCTGTGAAAAGTACAATATTAGAAGGTTTTTTGTGATACATGAAGCACAACGACAGTCAAAGAATTTGCAGTCAGTATCGAGTTCTGAGGTAACGGTTTATTAATTTTAGGTTGTAATCCACCTTTTACACATTTTCAATTTTAATACAATTCCAATCTTTATGGCAGATTTATTATAATGGCTTTTGCTGATAACTGCTGTACTTCATCAGCACATCTTTTACACACTATATTTACCTTACCTGCTGGGGGAAAGAGCACAGCCTCTCCAGCCGAACACACACCCCACAGAACTAAATATGAACCACTCCACTAAATACAAACCGCTCAGCACTCAGGTAAGGAAAAGCCTTCCTATTCGCATGTTTTTTATTTTTTAGGGGGAAACCACAGGGAATGGCTGAGGGTAGCCCTTCCTCCAGGGTCTAAGTGGTCAATTCCCATTTCCGCTTCCCAGAGAGGCTGAAACAAAAGAAGCAACACAGTAGAATAAGACACAGAGCCTTTATGCTCTTGCTGATGACATGTTGGTTAGAGGCGGATTCTCCTTGCAGAAAAGCAACCAAGTTTACAATTCTGGTTCCACAAAACCTTTAAAAAGATTTGGTGAATCTGCACCAGTGCAGTTGGAAAAACTGTCTATGAGTAAACTGTCTACTTCTTAGATGATCGCCAAGATTATACCTGGTCTGCATTAAATCATTTACATTTTGGAGTAAAAGGTGTTGAAAATGCAGTCTTATTAATTCAAACTTTTTTTTCTTTTCTTTTTTTTTTTAAAAGAGAAATTGAACATTACAATTTAACAGTACCACTTAGCAAAGAACTCTGTTCTGGAGAATAACGACAATCATAAATACAAATGCAAAAACTTTCAAAGAGGTTTCTATGTTTTTAAATTACAACTGTGAGACACAATATTACACAATACACAAGGGGGAAATACAACTAACTTTGGTATTTTATAATGTATGTTACAATGTTTTTTGTTAAAATATCAAGTAAAAAATATGATTTCTTTTTTTTTTTTTTAATGCTGTAGGTCACTCATTGATGTGTGTTTAACAAATGATATTTCTGTCAATGTACTTTTATTTTACAATACCTATTGTTGCTTTTTCATGTATTATATATATAGATTGACATTAATAATAGTTTTTATTTTTTAAAAGACACTTTTAAAGGCAGTATTTCAGCCTGTAATGAGGATGAAACACATTTGCATTAGCTGTTTTAATTGTTGTGCTGAACACTGCTGCATTTCATTTCTGGCTTTAGGCTGTATTATTTCAACTATGAAAATTACCTCCAACATTAGATGCCATCCTTTTCAAATGAATAGACAATGTTCACCTTAATTAGAGTTATTTTCTATGGAGAATGTGATTCATGTATCATTTACACACACACACACACACACACACACACACACACACATATATATATATATATATATATATATATATATATATATATATATATATATATATATATATATATATATATATATATATATATATATATATATATATATATATATATATATATGTGTGTTATAGTGGTGGTGATGGCATTGTATAAATGTGGGTGTGGTTGGTTGATTGTTTAGTTGTTTGATTGTGTAAGTGACTAATGTGGCCAGGTGGAGATTGAATAATTCATTGTCAATCAGCCCTGGCCACATTGTAAAAAAGGAGACAAATGTATATGTACGGAATCCCTGAAGACTGCATTGGACGGGCACAAAAAGCCCTTTTGGAATTGACAACATATCTATATATATATATATATATCTATCTATATATATATATATATATATATATATATATAGATAGATAGATAGATAGATAGATAGATAGATAGATATAATTACGGTTCATGTTTAAAATCACTAAATCTATAGATTAACTGGTAAATATGTATATTTACCAGCTCAGCGGTCATTGTATACAATAACTAAGGAGATGGTAGTTATGCTACAGCATTTGAGGTGAATTTGGAAATAAAGTAATGTCAGTCAGGGAGCTTAAAACGTTTAAAAAACTATATATATTATATATTTATAATAATATATATATATATATATATATATATATATATATATATATATATATATATATATATATATATATATATATATATATATATATATATATTACACACACACACATACACATCATATATTCTGCCATAATAGATAAAACCTTCAGTATGCATTCCCTAGTAATTATATATAAAGTAGTTGTGATATTATTTTCAAGCTTAATATGATCTTGTGTCATTATATGATTCTATCATTGCTCACTTGCCTTACTGCAAGCTACATAGCCACCATAATACTGACAGCAGAGGTATCACTGATATAGCAGATATAGCATTAAGAGGTGAGCACATGACTATAAGGAAAAATTATTTCAAATAATTTTTTTAATAACTTACTTATGCTTGTCTTAGATATTCTCTTGCATTAAGATTGATATCCTGTTATCCTGATAAAATTCAAACAACCCTTTGTATTAAATACATATTTGGCAACATTTGTTCAGCGGGACCCCTGTCTCGGGGGGGGGGGGTCATATGCATCATGTAAATACTGTATTTCAAATAGGAAGAGTACTGCCTTCTGGCTTCAACTTCCTGTGACCCATATGAGGCAGGAAGTGACGGCCCCTGCTCCTCTAACAGATCACTGTCTTTGACAGGGGCCATCTTGATTGGGGAAGGCTTCTAGAATGGTTTCTAAACCTAAACTTCATATTATAAAATACGCAAATACGATAAGAGTTAAAAACCATAAAGATTCTTTCTAATATTGCTCACAAAATAAGACAGAAAAGATGTAGAAGTTTGTTGGGCAGCAAAAGAGAAAAGAAAATAAAAAACAAGAAGAGAATGAGGATTTTAATTATTAATACAACCATTCCAATTTTATATTTTCTAGCCTTTTTATACCATCATAAACAAGCATTTCCAGTGTATAACTGATGAATTCTCACACCAAGAAACAGCAACTACTGCAGTCCAATTAAAAGCACTAGAATAGCATAGTAATATCATTATTCAATAAGACATGCTGATTAAATTAAATCCCTTCTGCCATTACTTTTTAATATTAAAAACTACAAGTACATAACTGATTGATGTAAAAGAGTAGTCCATTTTGACTTTAATAATCAGGAGGCAAGTATTCTTTTGTAATGGTGGAAATTGAAAACAAAGAACACAAATTACACTCTCCTAAAGTAAACCTATCAATTAGAAGGCTGACTCTGATGGCTTTTGAGTTTAGAAAATATTCAAAAATCTGTTTGATGTAATGTATGAATTATTTGCTTAACAAAGCGGATTAAATAAATTACTTAAGAAGAACAACACATGCAACTCTGCGTTTGAAATATTCTTATAGGAAATGCACTCATAATAACTTATAAAGAACTTTCTTGACAATTCCCCTCTTATAGTACTATTCAAAGACTACAAGAAAAATGAAACATGAAAACAGACCTCCTACAGGAATGAACTAAATCAGTGTGATCAAATACACAGTTTTTATAACTTAAAAAGATGAAATGTCCAAACACAGAGGCAGAATAATGCAGTTTAGAGTGAATGCTCACTTTTGTTAACTCAAATATATAATATAAATCAAAACCAACACCCAAGCAGAGCTATCATCGTGTTTGGCAGGGAACACCTGCTGTTCCCGCAACAAGCCTGCTAACCAAAGATCTGGCTCCTCTTTCACACAGATCGCCCCCCAAATTGGCAACCAATTAACCAATTTTGGACGATATTGCAAGAATACGCACAACAAAGTAGGAAACTAGGAAAAACAATGTGTCGTCTATTAAACCCTACAGTCTGTTCAGTAACACATTCATAATGTGAAGTTGACAAATCATACAAGAAAAAAAGGGTCAAAGTTTTAATTAATAAGTTACACAATGCACCACAAGATCTCGTTGTGTGGGCCAGTGGAAGGCCCCCTTAAATGACATCTCTGAGAGCAGTTTGTTTTAATCCTTAACAGCCTTTCATGAAAAAAAAATACAAAATAAAAAAAGTAGAAATAGCATTTTCAAGGGATAATTAGTCCAGTCTAATTGACTTTAGTCTACAGTTGACAAATGAAATTTTAAAAAATAATGCCTTTCTTCCTAAAAGTGGTGAGGCCAAACTCAAAGTCCTATTCTGATTCCTTATCAATTTCCAGTTTGGGACTCTATGGGAATGTCTTAAAATGTAATGTCACCACTGGCAAATGTTTTTCAAAAATCTTTACGAATATAGTAAACCAATACTAAAATGCCAAATGTGTTTTATTACATGAAAAAATAAATCTATATAGCTACAAATCTATTTGTATTTATGGAGCACTGCACCACATTTCTGAAATGAAATCTGTTATATTACACACTGGCTTATCAAAATGAATGTCTTTTTTCTTTCTTTCAGTATAAATCTGGACTATTTTGGTTGCAGTATAGGATGATGTACACCCACATGAAAAGAAAAAAAAATATTTGCTCCGAGGATACTGTTAATATTGATTTGCAGCCAGTGTCCCTAAAGGCTAAGATAATAATAAGTAAAAAACAAAACCTAAACATATGGCATTGTACGATCATTCAGTGCACAATCCCTTCATCCTATAATTTAGCAAATGCAATATCTTTTAGCTAGAAGGCATAGGCACAAAAAAAAAATGGTTTGGAATCATGCCAGCTGCTGTGACTAATAGGTGGGTAATGCTGTAGTATTCCATAGGTCCCAGCACTTGCAACCATAATAAGATATATATAATAACATTTAGCAGACTGGAAAAACTCCAACAGAGGTTCTTTCTAAATAAACCAACTTGACCCTGACCTTTCTTCAATTTGTCTCTTGATTTTCACGCACTTTGACCCATGAATCATACCAAACTGGCACTGGTGCCCCCTCCAGGCATGACATGCTTGGAACTGCCATTTTCATAATCTAGAAAAGTATAGTATGATGATGGTATAATGACATCAGAATTCTATGACTAGAACGTTCCATTGCCATAAGTCTTTGTAAAAATAGCCATTGTCAAAATCGCAGAGTCCCACAATCGTTCTGTTTTACACTACAATATAATATATTATATATTTATCTATAGTTTAGACCACTGTTACTCCCATTGAGAATATATTTCCTTTCACAAAGAATATGTAATAAGAATAAGATGCTATTTTTTTTGTGTTCAATATCAGGTGTATGAATAACCTTGCCTGTCGGCACCTCGGCTGGATCCTCCAAAAGTTTGTTCTTTTCATGTTGTGACTGGCTTGTATGCCCCTCGTGGCCTAGAGTTCACTCTTGGGGTGTCAACAGTATGATGCATGACAATTCCTATGCCCTTTCTTGCCAATGAAACCAATTGCAGAGAGTTTGTATAGATACAAATAACATGCTTTTATTTTTGGATAAAATACCATTCAAAAGTATTATTGTTCGAGTCATTATTAAATATTATTCATTTGGGTCAAACAACAAGAAAAGCATAAAATAAAGTAAAAGCTATTATTTATGTATTATTTAAGGCAAGAAGTCTACTTGTTTAGCCACACAGCTAAGCTACAATGTATGCACACTGAGATGCATATTCATAAACCAGCTCACGCCCCTAGTCTTTACCACATTAATCACTTTTTCTCTGTGTAAAACTACATCTGACTTTCTGCTTCAATCTGACACTAAGGAACATCCGGCTCTAAGAAAACTGTTTCCTTTACAGTAAACTCAGAAAACAGACATGTTTTCTTTTATGTCTGTACACATTAGACATCTGCAAGATTAAATCTGACTGTGTCATCTTTATGTATAGGCTTTATCAGAACACAATACAGTTTGAAAGTTGAGTTGATAAAATCGAATTCCAAGTCTGTTTTAAGCCCTTTGTACACACCTTTTACTTTGCTCTTTAAAATGCACGTAATGCACAAAAAACATCCACTAATAATAGCTATGAGTGCAAAGCTCATGTAGTCCAGGGTTACATTCTTGGATTACAGACCCCTCTGCTGTACTACCCAAGTGAAACAACCTCTTTATTGTATAGCACTCACAAACATTCCTACATGTGAAAAAGAGTACACAATGCAGTACTGTTAAAATTACAGTACATTATAAACTTTAAGTGCCACATAATTTTTCTAATCTTCCTAATTTAGGGGATGTATTACAGGTGGCATGTTAAATGCAAGGTGAGCAGCAAAATTCAAAATTGAGAGTATTTATTGCATATCATAACAACTCATGCTTTTATTTCTATCTATATTATGTATTAAATGTTCAAAAAGCCATATTAGAAACAACAGATCAGCTATTTCCATTTAAAAATGTGATTTACACATAATCAGATTTATTAAACACATAATGCATAAGATTTTTTTTACATTTTATTTTGAATGGCACTAACACAATCTAATAACTTACTCTAATAAATCAATCTAATAAATTGTTTATTTGCTAAATTTTGTACTCAAAAAATTTTACTGTTTCCAACCGGAAGAAAACAAGTAAGGCTGAAATCATAGGTTTTCTGGAATGTCCGATAACTCTACTCACATCATTACATGATAAAATTTGAAAAATAACACTGCGAGTTTGTGGAAGTTTAATCAATTTAAATATACAGGCTTTATTTTTCAAATTGTATAATTGTCAATGCTGCAATGCATGTAATTAAACACATGTTATTTGCATGCCTTCGCCCTGTGAAGGAAACCTTACATTTTCTTAGCGACTTTACTGTAATTATTTGTTTAATTCTAGATAGAGTGGTACACAGAAAATCGAAAATGTCCTCATTTTGAAAAGTATCAAAATACAATCACAGGTTATATTTGCAGATACATGTAAAAAAAAAAAAAAAAAAAAAAAAATCACTAAATTCTGGTAATAAAATTTAGTGTCAACTAGGCTTGCTTCACATTTATTCTTCATTAATTATTCTTTTAGAACAAATATAAAAGTTTGTTTGTTGTCTTTTGGAATCCTCTGCCTCTGTCTTCCATTGTTCTGTCAAAGATATTGTTTGGTTCTGTTGTCCAAGTAACAATAATAATAATCTTTATCTAGCACCTTTCATAGTGGACCATCATCACAAAGTGCTTTACAAGATACTAGACTAGGGTGTGTGAACTATGCATCAGCTGCAGAGTCACTTACAACCATGTCTCATCTGAAAGATGTAGCACAAGGAAGTTCAGTGACTTGCTCAGGGTCACACAGTGAGTCAGTGGCTGAACTGGAATTTGAACCCCGGACCTGCTGGTTACAGAGCTGTTTCTTTAACCACTGGACCACACAGCCACCTATGACTGTTGCTGTTGTCTGTTCCTGTTTGACCCTGACAGTGGGTTGTTGCTCACCAGTGTATGTGGCAAATGTGAACTGTCTCAGGGACCTTCGCGTTTACAGTAGCACAAGCCTCGCTGTCCAATATTTCTACTGCGGCTAGCTGGGCTATGGCGCATACTTTCTCCAGGTTCTACTGCTTTAATGTGGTAGATCCCTCCCTGTCTTTATTAGGCACAAGGGTCCTTGAGGGTGTAAGCTCACACCGCTAACCCTTGGGTTATGCGGTTCTGATCCGTCCCTCATATGCTGTCGTTCCTTCTCCTTTGCGACAGCTCTGGTATACATAATCCCATACATAATGTTGTTGGTGGTTGTCTTTGAATTGAAAGGGAACAGTAGGTTACTTACTGTAACTCTGGTTCCCTGAAAGAGAAGACGACCACCAACTGCGAGGTTGCATTGGTCGCCCTCACAGGTTCGATGGAAAAAAAGAAATGGCTTCCTCAGGATGACAGTTTTAATCCCTCAGTGGGCAGGACAGAGTGCGCCATTCCAGGAAGGGGCCATCGGCAGCTCTGGTATAGAAGGCTCAGCAATTACCTACCCAATGGGCAGGCATACCCCATACATAATGTCATTGGTGGTCGTCTTCTCTTTCAGGAAACCAGGGTTACGGTAAGTAACCTAATGTTTTCTGTTCTACAATAAACTACTCTTTTCAATCAGTGCTCTAGCATTGTTGTAGAAGGGAGTATGAACTGGATACATTGCGATACAAAGGATGTTACCTTGAGTGTCAGTGTTGGAAATACCAGCTGCTGTGTAAGTACAGTATATAAAAATGCCATTTGGGAGCTTGTGTGCCTGAAATATCCATATAAAATATAAACAAACTGGCTGTGCAACATCATCTAGTTTCTAATTAGATTGATTGAATAAAAGGATAAACTATGGAAGAATTGTATCTTACTATAAAACAAAATAGGGACACCAGTTTTTTTTACACATTGTAATACATTTATGTTGTTACTTAGCCCGGGCACTAGATGGCAGTACTGACAAGATAAATTGAAAAGTGCAATGTCAGTTAGTTGGCAAGGAAACAGTAAGGGCAGATTTGAATTTGACATGCATTGTAGAGATTGGCTTGGCTGTGCTATAACTACCAGAAAACAGCATAATTGAGCCAGCTAGACAGATGGCAATCTGGTGTGGATAATACGAGTGCCCTTTGAATGTAACATTTAACTGAAGATTGAAGTTGTGCAAACTGTCTGAAAGATTGTATTAGTTAACCAGCTCAAACTTACTTTTTTTTTTCAAATCTTGGAATCATGTTTATTTTTAGCATAATAAATCCAGTACTGGTGATAAGTTTGAATCCAAAAAGCAAAAATACCATAAAAACCTGCAATAATTAGAACAACTGTTGCCAAAACATTCATTGTGTCTTTGAGTTTTATCACCACAGCATGTTCATTATCTGTTGGCCAAAGTTAAATGTGCATTGAATGGGCTTGATCCATGGATACTGTGTTTAGTATAAAATATAAAACATTGTCTGTACAACTGTCTAAATAATTAAATATGGCATGAAAAAACACCAGCAACAGCAAATTAGCAGTTCTGAAAAGTACACATTGCTCTCTTACTGTAATGCCACACAGGGTGCAAATCAACACTGATTTATGCCAATGCACTTCCAAAAATGTCCAATGCTTCATGTTTATTAAAGACCAGATTTTAAAAAGTTAATTATACCAGAGCCGTGCAGTAGAAGAAATTACTATGAACCTTCAGAAAGGGTCTTGGGCTGTCCATAGTCACTGTCAGTTTTAAATTGGCAGTCCCTTTTCAAAATGAGGTTTTTCAGTTAATGTACAGATACATCGTTGTATAGTACATGACGAGGAGAAGGGAGATTAGCTAACCTGAGTGAAGCTTCAACGGTGTTATACATGTTTAATATAGAATTAGCATAGTCAGAAAAGAATGGTTCACTTTGTTTTCTATTCCTACTTTATCCAGAACTTCAAACACTGAATGACTAAGTAGTGTAAAAACATGTAAGACTGCTATGTCAAATATACACCCATGGTGGCTATACAGATAGACATGAATCCTATTTGTACGTACAAGGAAATCTGATCAGCAATTACTGATGGTTAGCTTGAGTCAGAAAAACAACACATTGTAACAACATTTCAACCAGGCTCTTTTTAAAAACTCATGACAACCCAAAAAAAAAATATATATATATATATATATATATATATATATATATATATATATATATATATATATATATATATATATATATACAGTACTGTGCAAAAGTTTTAGGCAGGTGTGAAAAAATGCTGTAAAGTAAGAATGCTTTCAAAAATAGACATGTTAATAATTTATATTTATCAATTAACAAAATGCAAAGTGAGTGAACAGAAGAAAAATCTACATCAAATCAATATTTGGTGTGACCACCCTTTGCCTTCAACGTTGGCAGGCAGTGGATTGGCTGGTGCAGAAAGAACTGAAACAGGGTTGGCAGTTTCATTGGCTGATTTTGAGGGAGGGTGTTGTTTGGATCCAGCTGATGACAGAATTGTGGACCAATCATGTCTTTCCTGTTGATTTGCTGTGCAGTAGCGGCGAATTGAGCCATCCTTACGGTGTCCTGTCACAGACATGATTTCGCTTGTCTCTAGCCCAGCTTGTGTCAGAAAGTATGTTTAAGTAGCTTTTTATGTTATAAGGTTAGAATGTTAAGGGAAAAAGCCAGTATTCATGGGCGGATTGATTTAAAATTGAATTCACAGTTAAACACTTCAACGTTCCAGCAGGCACCTATGCAAAATAGAAGCCTGCTAGATCTGGAAGCTGCTTAGCTGTTTGCACTCAATCGTTTTCTAATATATATATATATATATATATATATATATATATATATATATATATATATATATATATATATATATATCATATATTACTGATATTGATTTATATATATATATTCTAAATTCTGGCCTAATGACTCAACTTTTGTACAATATAATTTTAAGATGGCTTAATTGTCCCAATGGTTTAAGGGTATTGAATATATAAAAAATTTCTAGCTCATTTCTTTCTTATTTATATTCTCTTTTGATTGCTACTTTTACCAGGCTTAATAAATAAACAAATAGTTAAATAAATAAATAAATGTAATTTGTTGCTAGGGTGTAAGGGGAATCCAGGTTTAGTTTCCAGGCAACCTCAGCAACTGTAGGCTGGGCACAGACAAAAGCAATACAGATACAAAGCTATAAATCCAAAGGTCTGTTGTGAGCATATCCACTTTTGGGAATTGCAGCATCAGAAAAATATAGATTTACTGAAGGCCATCACACATCAAACCTGACCTGTCATCTACGTTGCATCCTCTGTGAATATTGAGCAGAAGCTGATTGTATACCAGATGCGTCAGAATGCCCATACACTTGGTACAAAGATTAACAGATCTACTATACTGCTGCACAAAATAGATGTGTTTTTTTTTTTTTTTTTTTTTTTTTAAAACCATTGTACCACAAGTGTGCAAGATACAATACTACATATTGATGTGTTAAGTTGATATTTGTACAATAATTCCAAATTCCACACTCCAATTCCTGGGTAAAACAGGAAGCTGGCTTGGTTGTGGAACCCGAGGACGCCCTCTGATCATTACGGTCTCCTGAGCCATATGGGTAATTGCTGCTTTGAGGGGAAATAGTGATTGGGCCAAATTTGGAGAACTTTGGTGGGAAATAATAATTGTACACACTAAATCACAATAAAATAAAAATTAAAAAAAGAAACAATTCAGT
Organism: Polyodon spathula; assembly: GCF_017654505.1. Lineage (NCBI taxonomy): Eukaryota > Metazoa > Chordata > Actinopteri > Acipenseriformes > Polyodontidae > Polyodon > Polyodon spathula. The sequence goes on along the minus strand of NC_054548.1, from coordinate 16,199,934 downwards.
TCTGCAACAGGGAACAAAACTATGTCTTTAATTGAATCTGTTTATTTGATCATGTATTATGGAAAGGCTGCTTGTTACTTTAACTAGGCTAGCCCCCCCGTGAATGCTTTAATATTCTAAAATCAATTTGCTTTGATCTTTCCCAGACCTTTCTCATTAGATCTTGATCAATGTGCACATTTACACTTTACATAAGGAATCAGCTGACTGGCAATTAGGCACCTCTTATGGTTTTTCACTCATCCCAATGTCATCTTTGTAAGTGGCTCTGCATATAATGCAGTTCACAGCCTACCTCTGTAAAGCACTTTGTGATGGTGGTCCACTATGAAAGGTACATAATTATTATTATATCTTAATTAACAACGGTGAACATGCTCTCTAATGAGATTTATTTTCTAATTCATTCTTGACTATTGTTTGCAAACAATGTTATGCAACATTTTTAGTAGGAACGAGGACAACATTGTTATTGACAGGTTGTTTATACCTACAAAGTAATATACACTATTATAAAAACCTGTGTTTTATATCCTGTTATAGTTGCCTTTTTGCTTGGTGATGAGTTACCTCTTTGTGTAAGACATGGCCTAAAATAGCTTGTCTCCTTCCACAGTTTAACCTCACTGGACAGAACAAGTCCTAGTGACTACCAGGTTCACAGTTATGATTGGCTGATTAGACTGCTGTTGTATTGCAAATGTGCAGTGGGTTATTCCTTCTATTGCATTGTTATTTGCCACTTTTATACTACTCACAAAATGCTACATTTCAGGTTTAATGTTAACCTTTGAGCGCATTTTGCATTGTTAAACATCAACATTCACATCTAATTCAGTCATAAATATATAACAAATGTATGAAAGCAATCACTGTTAATGTTTTCCTAATGCTCCAGCAAGTGGTTTAAACCCAGTGGTTTAAATCTTTTATGCAATTTAATCACCTTAAAAGGTGCTGAATAAAGTTATAAATGCCCCATTTATCAAAATGAGGATGAGGATGAGAATTGCATCCACAGAAAACAGCAATGGAAAATTCTACTTGTAATCCTGAAACTGTTTTTCGTTCCCTCTGCAAGAACAGCAGCTAATCACAAAAGAGAACTCTCCTCACAGTAGTTATCCAGTAAACAGCTTGATTGGGTTTGATTGAACGCAAGTCAATGACAGACCAATGGCAGGTGACGGATACAAGCACTTATAAAATCAGCACACAAGCTGGTTGGTGGGACAAATGCACCTTTAAATAGCGACAAGGTAATACAATTGGACTTCTGCAGTCTGAAAACTGTCATTGTCCTGTCTACACAAGAGGCCAGTGATTTTGAAGGCTAAGAAGACGTGAACATGGTATTCAAAGTAAACATTTCATCAGTTTGAATGAACTTGTTGATTACTGTTCTCTATCACAAACTGTACTAAAGGAATTAAAAACCTAAAAAAAACCCTCAAGGAATCTTTCATAAACTGGTTTATCTAAAAATATTTGCATAAAGAAAAAAAAAGTATTTTTAAATGCGGTATAATTATTTCTTATACAATAGTTTATAATGCAAAAACAAGGAAGAAAGGAACAGCAGTACAACAATTAAACAGACAACTGCTATCAAATTTACCAAACCATAAGGTGCTTCTTTGAAAACACAACTCATAAGAATATCTTCTCATGTGCTGTTATGACACAGCCGGACTATTAAGCTCGGTACATGTATTTCAATTATAAATATGTGTGTTAACAGGTTTAAGTATTAGATGTTGTATTAAATGAAAAAGATGACAAACAAGTATAGGAAAATAAAAATAAATACATCACTGCTCAAGTTTTCAAGTAGCAGATATACCTGCTTCTTTTATTCAATATGTTTAAACAGTTGGACAGGTCATGTACCGTATTTGATGAGTAGTACATGGTGAGTGTGTCACTTTAGGAACACACTGAAGCTCAATCAATCAGAATGTAATGGTGAGAATCAAGTCTTGTATAAATGACTTATTTTTACAAGTTTTGTCGTTGAAGCTCAACAATGCTGTGCCTCCCTTAAATTAACATGAATTTCAAAATACATTATTTAATATATCCAGTCCACACTGTTTCAGATGAGACCCTAGACCGATTACATTAAGGTTTGTCAATTTAAAGTTAAACATTTCTATTATTTCATGCAAGAACTTCTAGGTCATTATTATCAATTATAAATATTTTATAAATAAGAAATACAAAATGTTGCTTTAAGTATTAATAGTCTCACTCTTATAAATATCTATTGCTATAATTACTAGTTATGAAAACTTTCTTTTTTTATCAATATTATCTGATATAAGTAGGATATACATTAATGTAAATATAAGAGATGAGTATACATTTTATAGACGTTTTTCTAATTACCTTCACTAAATTCCAGTATGCTAATGGCAGTCTGAAATTGTACAGTTTAAAATGAGTGGATGCCAGCAGTACAGGTGCTAAACAATGGACAACCACACTGACGTTTACACAAGGTACTGCTGAGCATTTCTGTTTTGATTTTTTTTTTTTAATTCATTGAAATGCACATGTATATGAAGGATGAAAAGGTCTATTACAGTATATTGAAAAACTACAAGCCCTGGATGAAAGAATTGTAGAAAACACCTAGATTCAACATGAGGAACCTGCAAGGCGTTTACAAGGGTCAGCAGTACCTTCTTCAGTGTTTGCTGCCTCAAACTGGAAATATGCAGCAGTTTGTTCTTCCGAATGGCCTAACACATTTTCAGAAATCCTCATAAAAAAAAAAAGAATAATAAAAATCAGGTATCTGTTTAAATTCATGCTTAGTTAATCAATTTCTCTAAAAGACAACAGCTGAAATAATAGTGCTGGCATGAAAAAAACCAAAAAAACACACAGTGGTTTATCAGATACAACTGAAAACTAACACTTACCAACATATTATATAAATCTGGTATACATTATTTGAGATTAGTTAGGATTTGAAACGTTTTGGATAAAATAAAAACAAACAAAAAAAACAGTATTGGATAAGTAAAAACTTGAAGGTTAAGAATAAGGGTAATGATAACTCTAATCAATACATCTAGAACCATACCATGCTAAAACTAGCCAGACTCATTTCTGTAATGATCTGATTGACATACTGTATAGTATAGGACAACTATAATGAATAACACAAAAAGAGACACAATAACTTAGGATGAAAAAAGGAACAATGATGTGGAACAATAACCAGTATGGACCATATAAAATAACAACAACAACGTTTGGTAAGTAATCACAGTCTAGGCTTTAAGGTTATCTATTCCTGTTTGTTTATTTCCATAGCCCATATGCTGTTTGCCCCTAACAAAGATGGCACACTAATGCAAGAAAGAATACAAATAGGCTTTAGTATATGGAGGGCATTGACATCGATATACCAAAATGGCACCCAACCTGAAATCTGGAATTCCTTTCAATACATTTAAAATAAATAGCAGGCAAATGACAAAAATTTGATTTAGCTGTCAGTAACCTCATCTTCAACATATACCAAAAATCTGAAAAATAATTCATATATAATAAATACTTGTGAAATGATTAGTTAATAAATGGCAAAAAAAATAAATTAAAAAAAATCAGGTATACGGTTATCAAAAAAAAAAAAAAAAAAAAAGTTTAAAACTCTTTTAATCCTGAGTCTTAATTAGTTTCTTCTTGTGCATCTGCACACAATAAATCCATCCTTATTTACCAAGTTTTACAGCAACAAACAATGGCAGGGTTCTTTAGATGCACCTGTAATCACACATCTGATACTTGCATACCATAGGCTTCATTATTTTGGTCTACACACAGTATGAAGGTTCTTCGTTTTGACTCGTTTGCTGAAAATAGTGCCTCTTATTTAGGAGCGCCTGAGTACGTGTAGCAAGTAGTCTATAATTTAGAAAGACAGCCTTCTTACAATCGACTCCTGTCTGTGTAAAGAAGATACAAAGCTGAACACGTAAAAGCCATTAGCAAGGACATCAAACCCATCAACATCTTCTGGAACCACAGGCACTCATCAATTTGTTTTTCACATCGTTTATTGCTTGCCAGCAGCCTGATGATCTGGAAGCAAAAAACAAACAAAAAAAACATTGAAACTAATCTTATTGAAGTTATCAGACTCTTTGTTAAGGCATGTTAAAAGTAACTTAAACCTAAACTGATTTGCATCACACATCTGGATGGAATAAATACATTGGGACAGTTGCCATGGTAAAGGAAAAATAAGTCTCACCTTTCTCAATCTACTGTGGTAGTACTTTCAGGTTGTGTGCGTTTCTATGTAGTTTTCTTTTAGCCAGAGAAATTCTCCTTCCAAATGCAAATAACCTAATTAATATTAAAATATGGGAGGGTACATTTAAATGTTTATGTCTGACCTCCAATTTGGCCTCGAGCGACTACAGATATCGTACTGCAGCTTTCTTAAACTGGGTTTCCATGAATTTGTAAGTTTGTGTTGAAGCACCACAAGTGCTGCCTGTCATTTGACTACCAAATGTTTTTCTTTTTTTTTTTTTGAAAAAAAAAAAAAAAACAAAAAAGAGATGGTGTTACATAAACACATTTTTTAATAAATATATAAAAGAAAGCGCTGTATACTATCCTATTATTTGCTAAACATTTTTTGACTGCATATTTATTTTAAGTCTACTATACACAAACCGTAGCTTCAGCAATTCTGATCAAACGGAGCTAAAATACCAGAATTAAGGTTAATGATATAAAAATGATCCAGTCAAAATGTTTAGTACAGTACATTTTTTAAATAATCAGTAATACATCTATAATAGGCTACCCTACTCACCTGTATTTCCCACTTATAAAGATATTATATTATTATTATTATTATTATTATTATTATTAATAATAATAATAATAATAACAACAACAACAACAAATACGTGAATCCAAATTCCACAGAGATGGTGCAAAGCTTTCTTGAGAAGCCTTTTTTTTTTTTTTGTAAACAATCAGCAATCAGGTATCTGATGACCAATCACAAAGATAACAAAAGTAAGTGTATCAGGCTATTCTATTTATGTATGTATGTATGTATGTATGTATGTATGTATGTATTGCAAAGGGTGTTTTTTTTTATTTGTAAAGTTTCAGTATTTGTTATAAAGTCGTTATCTATAAAGCAGTTTTTATGAGTCACTGCTTAAGTCTCGCAAGCATAATGATAAACTTCTGGACATGTTTCCATGCAAAAAAATAAATAAATAAATGGTATCGCTTTTTAGCGTGAGGAGGCAATTTACCTTCCCTTTGAAGTCGTACAATGTTTTAGACACGCACCGCCTATGACATGAAATGTGCATGTGCATGTGTGTGCTATGTCACATAAACAATGACTGTGGAGAGAGTAATGACTTTCTAAGCTGCGTGGAAACCCAGCCATTGTTGTATATACATTTTATTGAGACCCATTTCACTTTCCAGCGCTTGACATTTATACAGAAATTTCTCTCTCTGTTTTGTGATTTCCTTACATACATTTAATTACATGTTGTAAATGAAGATTAGTGATAAAAGTATTCTTCCTATTTGTGAGACTATTAGGTATTTAGAGTAACTATTTAGGTAATTTATTGAAATGTAATAACAAAATGTAATAATCTGCAAGGAGTCACCTACCTTTGAATGTAGGTCTTCCTGGTTGTTTTTGATGTTGCTGTGTAGAGGGTTTTCATCCAGTAACAAACTCAAAGGTTTACTGCTTTCAGTAACATGACATCTTAGTCTAATTGCAAAAAGAACAAAATAAATAAATAAATAAAACACAACATAATGTAATGGAAATGTGCCACTATACTTCTCATCTATAACTAAGGAGTAACACTAAAGAAACATCTTAACTTCTCCAAATATTTTTTTTCTATTTTGCTTAATTTGACATTTTGTTGTACTGATCATGCATCTTAGATTTACAGAATATTGGCAAAGTCGTGGTTACAAAATAGGAGAGTTTATTTTAATGAGGGTTAAATATAGAAAGTACAAACAAATGACAGTTTATCTGCACATGTAGGGAAGAATGTGGAAAGAATGCAAGAATGACAGATTAGTACTTTATAAAGTTTCATTTTACACCTAAACAAAATAATACTATATATTATATATATATATATATATATATATATATATATATATATATATATATATATATATATATAAACATTTGAAAAAAGTTTGAAAACAGCTGCAACACTAATAATGTATTTATTTTAATACTTTCAGAGAGTGTATTTTGTTTCGAATACAGATCAAATAAAAGAAGAGAACACTTCATCCTCAAAGAAGGCACACTCTAGAATGAACACGGACACTCTTGGCAAACAATGGGAATTCTCTTACTGGTTTCTATGTTGATGGCTGTCACTGTGCATTACTTAAAAAGGGCAACAAATAGTGATTAAAATACTATAGATAGTGTACTCCACAACCATAACCTACTAAAATTATACAGCACAATCAGGCCATAGTTTAGCTTTTCCATTGACTTTACTTGTTCATAATGCCACTATAACAGGAACCTTGACATTCATCCTTGGTGTGGTTATTAATTTAATAATAGTAATAATTATTATTTTGATAGTCAGATAACAGGAACATAAGAGGTCATAAAGAACTTGTTTACCCAGCGGTTGGGGAATTCCAAGTTTTGCTAATATAGTATGCTTAAACGTATAGGGCATTTCCTAGTTGTTGCTCAAACATTTTAATTTACCTTTGGATTATGGGACAAATGAAGAGCAGATAGAAAACATAACTGCATTACAAAAAGTAATAACTCAAAAACTTCTATACAGCCCTTAATTTTAAATTTGTTTTTAGACTGTTCCTCTGTTGAAACATGTTTTTTCGACTGAGTCTACCCTAAATATGTTAAGAATCCAACATGTCGTAATCTACTGTTTTCCTGCTACAAAACTTACCTATGTTCCATGACTTTGGTTTTTGGTACTTCCTTCCAAAAATGGGGCAGATCAGGAGTGCCAGCTCCTGTACTTTGGTCCATTTCAGCTGCCATTACCAGGAACCGGTCCTGAGGAGAAGCTTCAAATCCTGAAAATATAAGCAATCCATTGATTTAAAAATTGTTTTTTCTTCTTCAAGTAAAGCTCCTCCTGCTTTACACAAAGTCAGAATATCATGCCATACAGTGTCAATATGGGCGAAACTTTAATCTGACAAGTGTTATGGTAATTGGAGAATGGAAAGAAAACTGTAAATTGCTAAAGCCAGATTGACCCCCTTTCTGGCAAAGTAAGTCTTGTTTTCAGTTGTAATATTTAGTTATACTTTTTCCAACACTTCAATGTAATCTGATGAACTAAAGATACTGTGAGATGAATGCTTTACTTTAGGAGGCATCAGAAATATGTTGCAGTGCTCCATTTATAAACTTCATTGGGATCAGTGCCACCCTTTACTGTAATGAAAGGTCAGGAAGAGAAAAGGTCAAGAAAGCCTCAAAGAAAAACACTTAACATTTTACTCATATAAAGAAAATACTGCACACATCCAGGGATCACATGATGCCCTACTTTAAACACCCCATGGGCCAGATCTTCGAAAGGTGTGCGCACTGCGCTGAGGGGTATGCACGTCGCAAATGGCCGTTGTGCCGAAATTGTGCCAAGTTGACATATTCGAAACATCCTTTTGCGCATCACAATCCATTCTGCACTGTGCAGAATTAAAATGTATGCATCGCGCAATATGGGAGGAGAGGACAATATGCGTGATCCTGGTATATTCGAAGGTATGCGCTAAGCACAAAAGTAGGTTTGTGATGCGCAGAATAAGGATTGTAAAAGGACTGCGTTAACTCCGTCCACACTACCATTCCAGCACCGACTACAAACAGGCAACAATGGGAAAAGTGAGTAGCATGCAGCATGTCCATCGACATGCAACAGCAACCCCGACATAGGCAAAGATATGCTGAAAGGGTGCACCGGCCTCGGCACACATATGAGGAGCTCAACAATTAGCAAATCGTGTCCAGGTATCGTCTCGACTCATCTATGCCACATGCTGCAAGATGAAATTCAATATTCACATAGCACAATCAAATTTGAAAGGCGAAAGCCTTAATTCGTCTGAACATACCAATATCTGCGCGATAATTGCGATGCGTTAGTTCCAATAACTGCGCACTGCTAGTTCTAATAACTGCGCACCACTAGCTCAAATAGTGTCGGAGTAACAGTCCACTTTGGAGTTGGGTACAATACTACAAATGTACAATAGTACAGAACCTCAACCCAACTCCCCCCCCATCCCCCCCGCCGCCAATCCGCACACACTGGATGGGCAGATCAGTGTTTTATCACTGAGTATTGTATTGATATGATGGACAGTGGTAGTGTGTCTACATATACAGTTATATGTGTTCTTCACTGCTCAACAGGCATATCTGCATCCAGTGTGTGCCATCAAAGTATAGAAATTAGGATTGAGAGAAGGATGAAGAGGGGAGGGCGGGTCCTGCCTGCCTTTGCTGTGTGTCACACATCTGTAAATTAATTGTATAAATAGGTCATACACCCATCTTGTCGCCTGTTGCTTTATTAATCTATTCCATAGATTAGCTGCATATTACGGGTGTAGGGGTGAGCAGCTGCATTTTGGAGAGCCAATCACCGTCAGGGCACTCTTGATGTGAAAGGCATGCTGACGTTTTCCTAAAACCAAACCGGTGATATGGTCAACCAATCAAAGACCTGTATTTTCTCTGCAGCAGTCCATTCATAAGTTAGCTGAGGCGGGACAACCAGTTCTGTTAACTGTAATTTCTGGCTGTTTATGCAGCTGTCCAGTCTGCTGAATATCAATGTTGCTAATTGTACAGAGACTGTTAATTTATTGAGAAATCATAGTAGGCTACAATTAACATTTTAGGGGTGTATTTAGAATTAATTATTTTTCTTACAGAAAAATAAATAAATGTCATAACGAAAAAAAAAATCCATTCCGGTGACACTCAAAACCTTACAAACTGGGCTTAATCGTGATGTTCAAATGGGTGAGTAGAATGAATAACATAACGCATTTCTATGTATTGTGTATATAAAAATGCTTGATTGATGTTTACTTTGCAGTTGAATGAACTCGTTACATTTACAAATCAGAGAGTGCACTACCACAGTAGACTTTGTCATGGCACGACATATATATATATATAAAAAAATAGAAAAAAAAGACAGTATCCAAAGCCTTTTTAAAAAAAAAAAAAAATTACTTCAAAAACATTCAGCTGGCCTTTAAAGAAACCTATATAGTATTTTCTTGTGATACAATACTGTCCGTAATCAATAAAACAGTGGCATTATCCGTTCATTAATTTGAAAAGTCGGCGCCTAGCTGTGGAGCCAATTGTGTATTTGAACGGTCCATATGTATGTGTGCACGATATATTGTGTGGTCTTGTCTGCTGTCATATCGGTACATACTGTGGCGACACCAATGATAGCAGCTTGTCGGGGTAATGGTGTCACTAATGGTGACTGTCCATCATTCTGCATTCTCGCTTGGCTGTTGTGTGCAGTTGCTATATTGGTAGTGAATGCGCAGACGGTTTTGCGAGGCACAAACAAGATTTGCGAATTGCTCAAAAAACTGCTGTATTCCAATGTCTTGCAACTGCCTTGTGCCGTTTTGGAATCTCTCTCATTTTGTGCCAAAGCACTATTTTTTTGCAAAGCACAAATTTAGAGAGGGGATTGCGCGAAGATCGAAGATCGGGCCCCATGTGTCCCAAGTCATGAGTTGCTTTAAGGAACAAAACTGTCCATTCAGACACTAAAATGAACTACTATTTGTGTGTTTGAGAAATACACGTACCTCCATGAAGAGACACAATAATGTCTAAGGAAGTACCCGGCTCAAAGCTGCTATTACTAGGCTTCATTCTGTATTTCTCTGGGGCTGTTGTCCTCACCTGAGAAATAATAAAAAAAAAAATATATATATATATATATATATATATATATATATATATATATATATATATATATATATATATATATATAATAAACCTGTTCCTAACGCCTAATTATTTTATATAGAATTGTGCTTTTTTGCATCACTTATTTATTTAAAAAAAATATTAAAAACTGTGTGTTTTATAACTAGAACTAGTCTCAAAATGAAGGGCTCTTACACATACCTACACATTGTTGCTGTCAACTTCTGAAAAATTAGCAGTTTACTTTGTTTCACTATTTTCCCTGAAACTACAGATACATCATGTCGTATTTACCTTAAAGGCAACTAGATTTTTGGTCACATTGTTAAGAACTATCAGGCTTTTCCTTTCACAGTCCTTTATTCCAAAATGAAGTTCTTCTGCAGGGCTGCAAGAAATTTTTTTTTTAATTTTTTATTCTGTAAATAAAGATTTTGAGGTGCATTTACATATGCATCATATACCCAAAAAGCATTAAAATATGGATTACAAAACGTTCTGCCAGTAATGGCCTCCCCCCCAAACAAGCACAGTTTAAATTAAAAAGAGAGCACATAGGAATTACTTTGACAAAATTGGAAGGTATGGAAAATTATTACAATTTTACCCAAAGCAATTATAGTTTCTTCTAGCAGAACATTTTTGTATATCATTTTCATTTTAAGATGCGGTACTACTGATTAGTTTATATAACAAGTAATCAGAGTCATTTTATTTATATTGCATTTTGTTTTAAATGCAGAAAAGACTGAAATGTGTTTTCAATTTCTGACAGAGTTCAGGCTCAATTATAATGGCAATCCATTAATCTCTTAGCTGGATTTTCAATAGTTACTTCAGAACATGTACAGTAAACTACATACAGTTCATTTTAAACAATCATTTCCTTTTTGCCTTTCTCTACATAGTGTTTCCCTAATAAAGAAATGAAGTGGTTTATGAATATCCTACTATATATAAAAAAGTGGAATCTAAAAACACTAGTTTCCTATAATGTACTATAGGATATTACAGTTAAATCCTTAGATTGAAGAGTGACATGTGGAACCAAATGACCAAAAACAGTTTGCGTTGTTACTCAAAAAATCGTCCATACTCGAGCAGTCAACAGTCTCCTCTTACTCCACCCCATTTCTCTTGATAAATCCAAAAGTCCAAAAAAAAAAACTAAAAAAAAAAACACAGATGACTGCAGTGTTCAGCTTTATGGTGGAAAACCTTTTCCCTTTGTCTGTGACTGTTTCAACCCTTGGGACAACAGTTTTCCCCTCTATAAGCCCCATCTCCAGTCAATATATCTCCAGAAAATAGCGCATTTGGATATTACTTTATGGGTTTGGCATACCTTATATGAAGTAGTGGTCCTTTGAATACTGTAACAGGTTTCTTGGCAGGTTTTGTTCTGCTTGTGCTGTATACTTTGTCACATTCATCTAGCTTTAGGCTTTCTTCTAGAAATTTTACCTGTGCATAAGAAAACAATAGTGTTAATACAATTTGCTGACATTCTTAAAAATGTACGTATGCAAAAATGGTCATATTTTACCGTGTCTAACCCATTCCATGTTACAAGGTAATCTGCTTTCTTTTAGTCATAACATAATTATTAAAAAAAATAACAAATCAGAAATACATCTATTACAATGGCATTAATAGTATTCCTATATAGCCTGACAATAACCCAACAGCAGAGAAATCTGTTAGTCATGGAAGGGCAGAAAGGTACTTTGTGCAGCAGAAAAGCAATTATTGCATAACCCAGTAGCTGAAATGAGGAATTATTTAACTTTGTTTTAAAGTTTCATTAAGTGGCAAGAACTCACAGATGTAGCCCCCTTGGCTTTTCAACTGGGAAATTACATTACATAACAAAATTACATAACTGTGATTTATAGTTTACAGGTAGGAAAATGTTTGACCTGGTTTCCTGGGTAACCATTGTATTTTGACTGCACCTGTATTTTGAGCAGATGTATAGGATAAAGGTGGCCAGACAGCTATCATCTGTTGTACATCTCCGTTTATAGCTCCGTTGTATTCACTTTTAATGATCTGAGTGTTGAAATGCAGACACGTTATACAGTAGTTGCAGAGAACATCAGATGCAGTGTCACAATCTACTTAAGTTTATGATCTGGTTACCGACGAGCCTTTTGATAAATACTTGTCATGGAAAACATTTATTAAAGAATGGGCTGGTTTATTGTTACTGCATAGTTAGGTATCAAGTCCACAACAAGCAGACACTAATTTATTACTATTATAATGCATACATTATTAAACAAAGTTGATTCAGAGCAATATTCCAGTGTAGGCAAGCATTAGAATTCCACTAAATTCATGTATTCATGGTAGGTAGAAACCCATGGATTAGCCTAGTATTCCATGACCTTAGCCAGGAGGTTTCCCTATGATCTTTGTACATTATGCCATTTCACCACCATGACCAACCTAATGTGCTTCAAGTTAAAACATATAGCGGCACTGTAGCCAGGTTTGTAGTTTTCACACATGTAATTTACTACCTATTGAGAATGTGACTGACTCTTTCAGAACAGTCTAGTTGCTTCTGTGAATTGCGTACACCACATAAGAAAAGTCACTTCAAGCCATTAAGGTTAATTGCCTTCACAGAGAATGACACATTGTCAAGCATCAACAGCTAGTATCAGCAATTTTTGACTGCTTAAAATAGAAAGAAAAGAAAAACATCCCTAGGTGGCATAGTGCAAGGGGAATGCTACCTAGAATGGTTTACAAACATGAAGTAAAACGTACACATTGTAAAATGAATAGTGGTTGAAAGGGGAAGTTGTAAATATAATGTATGCAATGTTAAAGGTTTCTGCGATATAGTGAGAGGTTAAACAAATGTGGCCAAAAAATGGTTACATTTTATTAGACAAGAACCATAATCAAAAATGGAGAGATTCATAGAACCTTGCTGTGTACCACATTAAGACAACATCTCAATGCTAGTTGTCTAATTGATAAAGTATGGCCACACTTTAAAACAAATGTTGTGGACCACCAAATTCAAAAAGAGCAAGGAAGGACAGTTGTACAAAAAGAAGGACGAAGCTACCATAGATGCTGGTTCCACCTTGATTTCCATCCTTATGAAACAACATTTAATTCCCTGAATTCAGACACTTCAAGTATGCAACCCACACTCTTGTTTACGTTAAACAAAAAAAATGGTTTTATTTAAAATTTGAAAAATACAAGGTTTAAAAATTCAAGAGTCAAATATTAATCATTGTTTCACAAAATACATTGGTTGCATTGATTGTCAGTCAGTAAGCATCCATTGCACATTATCATAATACAGCTCTTTCACAGATTCGAGACCAATAGAGCTTTTCAATGTTAAGCAGCTTAAACTCTGTGTGAGCCATTATGAGCATTAATCTTAGACCCCCATAATACAATTTCTTTAAAATAAAAGGATCTACAGTGTAACCTTAATAAAAGTACACAATCAATAAGTGCATAACAAAACATATGGTTAGAGAGATTTATACAAGTCAGTAACTTTTAGTAATGTCTAGTTTAAGAAATCAATACATTTCTTCCAGTACCACATTATCATCATCAAGGTAAAATGTGCTGTGCACAACATTGCTATTGACAGCAAAATGAGATTAAAACCTGGCCGCAGATATCAGAGGTCAGTAATTATTTTATTTCATGTTGGACTGAAAATACATAATCTTTTCATTCAAAGTACAGTATGATGGGGCACATGGCAGCATGAAGACATCCACCATGCTGATGTACAACACTAGCACATACATTACAAAACTTTGGAATAGGATCATCAACTAAGGGTAGTGAACTTTGTCATTAGTACAAGGCTTTAACATTTTGAGGCCTTTTTTTTTGTCATTTGGTAAGTAACCAAACATTACACAAAATCATGCTGTGTATATTTTATACACCACCTAGGTTCTTATCCCTCCAATTTGAAAATGTGGACCTCACCTGCAACTTAGAATTCTCCTTTATACAAGAGAGTTTTGATTACATGGTGAATTTTAACCGTATCTCCAACACTGGAAATAGCATTATTTGTTTAAACAAGGATAAACCAATTCAATAGTATTTTATTAATACAGTAAATCAATTTCTCTAAATGGTGTGTCAATGAGTCATTGCTCCTACATACTGTATAAGCTAAAGATAGGTTATCAATCTATACAGATAAGAACTACACTGAATGAGTTTTTACAATTTTCACACAATTTAGCAGACAAACAGTTATAATATATATATATATCATATATCTAACTATATATTATATATATATAATATATATAATATATAACTGTTATAAAACCACTTGACTTTAGGTAAATGGCAGTAGACAGTATTTTGTCTAAAGATGGTGATTCAAATTCAAATAAAGTATTTTTGATTGCAGAAAGCTCTGGTTTTCAGCATTTCTTTGGTAGACAACAAATCTTAACATTTCTTAAATTACTGTATTTGAAACGAATAAAAATGTATTTTATGTCGCAGTCAATCCCCAATACAATACAATGCATACAACCTTCAGTACAAAAGACAGATTTCAGGTTTACATTTTTTCTGGACTATTTAATTGTAAACAATTACAATAAAACTGTAGCCCATTATGTCAAAGTAACCAGTTATTCAGGAATACTGCTGAGATGATGAAAGCTAATTCACAGTATTAAAATTTCTACTTTGGCATGTAATTGGTCAATTACCGATTTAATATTTAAAATTCATACATACAAAAATAGAAGTACAACTATTGTTTCAAAGTGGATGCATCAGTCAAACCTGATTTAAATGTAAAAGAATAAATGATTACAGTACCATTACCGGTTCACTGGAATAATAAGAAAAAAATTATCCCCACCCCCATCCCCATCCCCACCCCCCAGTGTGTTTTGCAAGAATTTCACCAGGGCAGCTATGGCCTGCCTTGGTTACTGGCAGATTGAAATATGCCCAATTCTACTAACGATACTTTCTGCAATGCATTTTGTATATCAAAGGCACTGTACTGTATTAAATCGATGCTCAAAGATCAATGCAACGATATTTATTTTCTACATGCCGACACAATTCACTAAAACAATCTAATCTAATATAGGTTAAACAGATCAGAGATGACATGACATATATTCTGCATTGGTCTGGTACAACCAGGTAGGCATCAAAGTTATATGGCAGCCAAAATCACAAGCAATGTATTTTGAATGGCCAACATCTGTATCACTGAGTATCTTACATGACAACTTTGGTATTGGAACATGACCTACAGAATTAGAGAATACAGCTATGTACCAAGTATAAAGACATTACTTTAAAGCATCGGGTCTATATGATCTGAAACTCAAGAAATCACAATACCCCAATTGTGAAGAGTACCAGTTTAGCCTAAAGTGTTTCCTTTACATTGGAAATATGAATGTATCTCAAATAGCTAGCAGTTAAAAATATGTTGTCAGCAGCGGATTTACAAAAATATATAAGCTCCTCACATGTGATACTTAATTACAGTAGTCTTGCAGCATCAGGAACCTTGACAACTCTACTAGAAAAGAAATTCTCAAATAAAAAATTCAAGAGAAAAACAAATATTAAAAAGGCACATATTTCATAGCAGTTCCAGTAGTTATACCAGAGGCAAGTAGCACAGACCTGCTCTAGACTGTTGACATAGACTTGTCTCCTGCCATTTGGTTATCCACAAGGTATTTCTAGTTCAATCTGACTGTCTTGCAATTCAAATATTTCACTAAACACTATAAGTGTAACAAAGCGGTGGAGGTTATACAAACAAACTGCATATAGAAAATAGTGTAGAATATAGAATCTAGGTGCCCCTTGAAAAACAAAGTGGCAAACTCAGCCAACATCAAGGTAATGAAAACAGTAAATACATGTCCAATCCATGAAGTCAAATTCAGTTTGTGACAGCATTAGAGAAAGCACTAAATGGGAATACAATAGTTCTACATCTTAATACTAGTCTTTATTTTCCAGTGCTAGACATTGCTAGCAAATAGTAAAGTAAAAGAATAGGATAGGGTAGGATAGTAAATAGTTGTTTCTTGATGATATTGATGCATATTAGGATGTATTATAACCAGGGGTTCACATAAACCAGGGGTTCACAAAAAAAAAAAAAAAAAAAAAAGCGGACTTCTATATTGTTATTTATAAGGCATACCATCAGTAGGTTTAACAGGAAGACACTTTTCATAAAGGCAGCGAGGGTGCTCACGCTTACAAGGTCAAAACGTATTATATGGCTGTGACCACTACCTGCCTAACCTCTGGATTTTTCCCAGAGACTCTGGGTTTTCTATTCAGTCTCTGGGTCTCTGGGCTCTGCTAGCAGGTAACTGAGTCCCCATATTTCACTTAGGAATGGAGGGTTGTTCCAATTTAAACTACAATCTCTCCCTCTAGCGCTACCACTGGTTGCTTATATTTTTATTTAAAAAAAAAAAAAAAAATATATATATATATATATATATATATATATATATATATATATATATATATATATATATATATATATATATATATATTATATTTTTTTTTTTTTTTTTTTTTTATCCGGATATAAACACTGTTGTGCCATCAAGCTAACATGAGACCCTAATGATAAAAGTTATGTGAATCCCTGATTATAACAGGTTACCAATTGGTATGGAAGGGATATTGAAAATTAGTACCCTCATGTGAGCTTTTTCGTCCTGAAATCGGACGTGTGATGTACTTACTGGGTGCAACCTACCCAAGTATTAGGAGGTTTGGAATAGGAAATGGGAATGTCTCTACCAAGGTAATGCAGAAAAATGCTAAATTGTGATAAAGCATAAAAGTTAACAATTTAGTTTGCCCTTTCATGAACTATGCTCATGACAGAAACCCTGTTTAGCGCTATCAAAGAAAAGTGCCCCCACTCTCAGGAGCTAGGTGTAGTGCTCTGACCGCCCTGCACTGACAAAGTGCATTCAGCTAAGTGGGTTACCTTTTTAGACTTTTGGATCTGCTCTTCATTCTGACTGGAGTCTAGCGTGTCCTTGCTTTCTGACTCTGCGTCTTCTTTACTTTCTGTTTCGTCTTCGCTAACAATAGGCCCATTTTCACACATCGGAGTTTGAAAGTCATCGTCTGGTAGAGGAGGGTAGCTATACTTAAAGGTATCCTATACAGCGAAGACAAGGTTTAGGTTTATATTTACATACTCTCCCCCACCTTCCCCCAACACAGAGTCACAGTGTCCAGAATCCATACAGGCTATATATGTTTAAGCATCAACATTCTATGAAACACTAGAAAATCCAATTAACCACTGTACAAGCTTCTTAAAAAAAAAAAAGAAGGTGGGGGGGGGGGGGGGGGGGGGGGGGGGGGGGAATAAAGATCACTGCTTATTAAAAAAACAATAAAATACATTATACAGAACATTAAAATATAACAGAATGCTTACAGTGCCTCCCATATGTGTAGGGAGATGCTCAGCATCAATGTACTCTTGCACTTCATTCTTGCCTATAAACTTCAACTTGCTAATGGCCTCTGGGCCTAGCCAAGTCTTCACAATCCTCCAGGCAGCTGAAGCAGAAGAATAATATATCTTTTAAATGGCAAACCTATATTTGTTTTATTGTCGTGGCAGTTAACTAATGTATCTATTAAATTTCATATGGAATGTTCTTGCTATTAAACACAGATACATTTTATATTATTATATTTGAGAGATAAAGTATATACCTTTGTGACATACTAAAATGTAAATATTACTTCCAAATACTGACAGAGAAAGTGAATATGGCTGCAAGCAATCATTTTTACTGGATGATGACAATAACCCAACCAGACCATGAGAATACAAAAGACACCGGCCATTTAGATGTTTTTGGCGCCTTAAAACCAATAGTGATGAAACTATAAATGAAACTTTTTTTTTCTAGAAAATACAAAATTCTCTCTATAGTATTAGGCTAGACTTCATGTTACTCACCATTCATGATCCATGGCATTTCGTACAGGATCATTTTTGCTGGAAAAAAAAATAAAAAAAAAGTAGTAGGGCAGCTATTGGCCAGCATCCTATACTTTTTGAGCTCTTAAATATGATCTTTCTTAAATTTCATTTTAAATATCTTGAAAGGAAAAGGATATCATAACAAGAAAAGTACTTTCCTCACATGATTGCAGGTATGCTCCTGCCTCCCAGGTAAAGAACAGAATACAACAGTAGTTATATTTATTCATCAGATTACAAGGAATAACTGTGCTATAGTAAGTTTCATGCTTTTCGTGCAGAATGCATTATAGTGTCGAACTAAAGCAGTGGTGGCCAATACACTGAGAGCCACCAAAATGGATCGCAGTGGGCTCTGCGATCCACCACTAAGCTACGACCAACAATTAGTGGGATTTAATATAAGTGTCCAATACGTAAGATAGCAATAATAAAAGAAAACCACAACAAAAATTTAACAAACGCGCAACGAAAGCATTTTTAATATTAAGCACAGGTAGTTCTAAAACAGAAACTTACCAGCATTTTTCATGAGTCTTGAAACCTGGTATAGGCAGGGCTCTAAGCTAACTTTTTTTTAGGCGCATGTGCGCCTAAGTTAAAAAATTTAGGCATGTACTGAAAAATTTAGGAGCACACACAAAACAATAATAAAATATACAATTTTGCTCAAATTTATTGTTGAATAATTACAAATCTTTTTTTTTTTCCTTCCTTGCTTACATAACACTTGTGCAGTTCAACACATTTGCATCAACAAAATTATAAATGGACGAACCCCCCACACCCCCCAACTTAAATGATTAACTGCCTGGTAGCATCTTCCTCAGAATGTGCTACTTGCTTATGGTAGCGGGATGGAATAGCTGACGTTTTTGAATGTATGCCACTTTGAAGCGCTGTTTTAATTGTCTGGCTTTCCTGATGCTGTATGTCACAAAGCACATGCTTAGAAAAAAAAAATTGTAATACTTACAAAGAAATTTCGGATAATAAACCTTGAAACAGTTGATGATGTATTTCACAAAGTCCATATCCTAGGAGGAAAAAACATTTTACAAATAACTGATTATTTTTAAAAGCATTTTGTTTCATCAAGTAAAAATCTATTTTCTTGTTTTTTAGGCCCCCGCCGGCCTAAAAGGAAAATATAGTAAGTGATTGTACAATTAAAAACCTCAACCACAAGATTAAAGAACCTGAAACTAGAGGTTAAGGAAGAGGCATAGATTGGTAATCACGTACGTACAACATACTGCTGCAGCCAATGCACAGAAATTGCAAATGTATTTTTATTTACCATATTGTACATAAAGAAATTTAAACAAAAAATGTTTACAATAGGCTCAGATATTTTTAGGCTAGTATGATGGGGTAAATTATCCTAATGTATAACTAGCCATGTATTGGGCATATAATACAACAAATGAAAAAAAAAAAAAGAAAAAAAAAAAAATCATGGAAACTTTTGAGACTTTATAAAAATGATTGTCCTTGATGCTGTCATTTTCTAAGTTATTTGGTAATTATTTTACTTCCGAAATTATGATAACAAAATAATGACTTCTTTTATCTTTCTACAACTGAAGCCTGTGATAATTACACATGCAAATCCAGCCATACCTCAAGCAACCTTTTATAAAGCCACCTTCAGCAAAATAATGGATTTAGGTCTTTTATATTCAATATTGCATTGTTCATTATAATGGCATCATTGAACTATTTTAAAATTTTAGTCAGTGCTCTTTAACTTTTTTAAAGAACTGCTATAATTTTTTTTTTTTTTTTTTAAAGTTAAAACATTTCACTTGGTACTGAATATAGGACTGCCATTTAACAGTAATGCTGAATGATTCATTTTTGGGGCTGGTGAATTCTGTTTGAAGCAGTACTGTTTGTTTATGAGGCACAGAATGTATTAGAACATAGACATAACTAGAAAATGGAAAAAACTATGTATGAAGAGTGGGAAAATAATAATAAAAAAAAAAAACATGTACAAATGAAAACTTACAATGTTGCTCAGTCCAGAATCAGTCATGTCAAATACCACCGTCAACGGCATTCCAGGTTCCCTTTTAGCATAGCGCTCCAACCAAAAGGCCACGTATCTCTTTTTGTCCAGAACAGTCTTTGCGTCTTTTACATGCAGCTTCACCTTAAACCAAACTAACAATGTAAAATGTTATTAAATGAGATATTTAAACAGACATGCAGTATAAACCCAGGCACAAGGTTAAACACTCATTATTAATCATAAGCTCAAGCAGTGCTTGAGAGACATGTGAACCAATGTTCCTTGTGGCATATAAACTTTGTACACTTAGCATTTTCTCCAGTTTCAGTATAAAATGTGCTGCCTAAGATAGTGTCCATTCCTGGAACAGACAGGCTTTGACATTGCTCAGCCTAGGCAGCAGGAAAACAGCAAAAAAAATACATAAATTAAACATCTGCAGTACTGACCATCAGGGGTCATTCTTCATCCATTTAGCAGCACTAAAAACACCGGAAAAAGTACATCAGAGTGGTCAACACAAAATAGAGGGGAGTGACCGGATTGGATCGTATACTTTGTGCTAATCGGTGTCCCTGAAACCAGCTGTCTGCTGTGACAAAACAGCCACACTGCCATTGCAGAGCAGACATACACATCTTTATATTACCCAAGTCAGCTAGTTTCCTGTTGAAGTGAGCTCATGATATCCTGAAGAGACTAGAGCCTCACAGACGACCCTATAGTTACTGTTCACTCCTGGTCAACAACCAGTTGTGCAGTTGGCATCAAAGCCTTAAAAGCGATTTACTGTGTTTATCTGTCCTTCCCTGGAAGGAAATTACTCACTCCTTTTACCAAGGAAACTGGTCCTCCTGATGTGTACAATGCTGACACGGAAACCTGCCAATCTGATTAAAAAAAGCATGGAACCAAGCCAGCAACCTTGTGGCGTAGAATACAGAAGGATCTGATTAGTTTTCAAATGTTGAGCCTTCATATGTTTAAATTCATGGCCAGAAAGAAAAAGAAAGCAACGTGGTGTATTAATTTGCTGAGGAGTAGATTACCAATTGCTGAAAGACATTAGGAACACTGAGCCAGTCATGGTATAATTAACTATCATTTTAATATAAATCAGATGCTACCATTTGCAACTGCAATTCAAATTGTCAGAACGACAATGTTAAACCACTGATCTGTGGCATCTAGCCCTTTAAAGGGACTAGACAGACTTTAACCAAAAAAAAACAACAATGATTTTACCATTTTGTAAGATTTATTTAAACCTATGATTTGTTGTCTTCTTAAGAAAACCCTTCTAAATGACTACACTTTTTTTTTCATTGTACGTATCCTTTTTAAACATCATCCATTCTTTTAGAAAAAGCATGTCTTTTGGACTCTTATAAATACCCAACTGGCAAAAACAGTTTGCATCAGGAAAATTTCATCACAAAAAGATGTGATACAGTTTTGTTTAATTCCAAGTCCCTGAATTAGATGGGCAAGGAGTGTTGAAAATTTGGGCTTTTTATCACAGCCAGTGTTCCAAAAATACCGAATTAGATTATCGGATTGCATGGGCCTAGTGGATACATAATTTAAATAAATTAATGGTATTGCAAGATAAAAGTTGTAATTACCAAGCAGGATGTTTATAAAACCAAAAAGTTAAACTAGGTTAATCATTACAGTATAACATTAATACAACTTCAACTGTTGGCTCCACAGACGTCCAAGGTTTCAGGTTCATTGTCAAATTCAGGTTTTGTGTTCAGCTTGGGGTTGTCATGCCAACAGCCCCATCAGAAATTGATGCAGAAATTTCACTTTTCCTAAACTTGATCTGCGATGCAAAGGTTCCAAAAATTCAGAGAATGAATATAATTGTAAACTTCCAATTACATTAATGTGACCCGGTATTCTGTTATGCATATGACTTTGCACACAGCTTTGGAACCCTGATGCTTTAAGACAGTAAATCAGTGCAACTCCCAGAAAGCATAGATGAGAATATGAACCATGAGGATCAGATGGGCTTTTGGAAAAGAGAAAAGTATGCGTCGAGGTAGAACCTGACCATTGGCTAGTGCTGATCGCAAGATGAATATAAAAAAATTAATGTCTACTTATAGTTTGTTTGTTCTTATTTTTACTAAACAAATAAGTAAATACAAATATTACTTACATAATTTGTTTCCTTCTTTATCATACCCATGAAGATAAACTGCACCAGTCTCGAACATCCACCTGGGAATGCTACACTCAGTTAGATCTGTAAAATAAGTGATCATTTTTACCTTATTAAAAGCATAATTTCAATGATAAATAAATATAATATCCTTAAGTTAAAAGCTGTCAAGTCTGCTAGAATTATTATTTAATCACTTTGCAGTCTCCATCTGATATGTTCAATTCCCCAGGTGGCCATTGGCCAACCGCCATTGGCCATGTTCGATTTTGTTTCCCTTCGATGCTCTGTAATCATAGCACTCCATCATCAAAAAGCTTCAAATTTAGTTAAACCCTTTAAGGAGCATACCGACTTGTCTCCTACCTACATGACGATTGACAGGGTACTTTGAAAATTATGATCCGATCAGTCTCTTCAGCGCTGACTGGCTACGTCAGTCTGATTCAGAAGACATAAGAGAGAGAGTGAGGAAAGTCTAGTTACTTGCAGAGGGATTTTTTGCGACCAAGCAAACATCCTCTATTTTTCTATTTTGGATTTCAACAACAATCAAAAACATCTAATACATGCAGGCAATTACTTTTAGGATATTATAAAGTTTAGAAATGTGTTTATTTTAAACTAAACTAAATGCATGTGTACAATCCATGAAACTGACCAAGTTTAGTATAAATTAGAAGATGCTGTTATATCTATATCAACTATCATTCTAAATCTGTATTATGAATGGATACATAAAGTAATAATCAAATGTAGGGAGTAAATGTGGAGGGGGTATTTATATATCTATGTGTGTTTATTTTATTGTACTTCTGTGCTGTGGCAGATCATTGTAACTACTACAGCAAGACGTTTTTATACTGATAAGGATGTTGAGCATTATGCTAACATCTGATCTGTATTGTGGACGGGCATATCATTTAATATAAAAATAAACATATAAAGTATTTATTTTACTGTAGATCTGATAACTATGGCCAGGTGTTTTCTAACCAATAAAGTAAGAATGTCTTATTTATATACATTTTATGCATGTATTTATTACTTTAACATCTCTGTTAAAACCATGGCAAGGTGTTTTATAATGGATGAGGAAGAGAGAGGAAGTGCTGCAAGAGTTGTTCAACTAGATTCTGGGGAATCTCAAACCCCTGGCAATGACCCAGATTATGTCCAGGAAGAAATGGAAAGTTCCACTTCTAGTCTCAGTGCTGAAGGGAGCTCTTCAGGTAGCACTAGTGAAGAGGATACAACCAGAGCAGCAAGTGGCTGGCAGAGGGTCAGAGGCAGAGGCAGAACACAGAGAGCACCTTCGACCAAAGAATTCACTGATGATGCACAAGAATAAGTCCCTTCTGTTTTCATAGGCATTCTTAGCATGACTTGTCAGGTTACAAACACTCACCAGTTGATTTTTATTTTTTTATTTTTTTTTTTTGTCTGGTCTACACAGACCATAAAAGAAATAAAACTGTAAAACACAGATGGCGCCTTGACATTGTTACATGAACATATGAAACCAGTCATGATTAAGTTTGACGTACACACATTTGCTAGTTATACAACGTTTGTATTGTTATTCAACTTGTTGAAGTTTTCCTTGCAACTGTTAACTACGTGGTGAATTTGGTTACAACAAAAACGAGCATTCTTTCTTTCATTACAAAAATAAAAAACCTTTTCTTGTAGCATGCTTTTTTATAGCACTTTAAACACATAAAAGCGGTTACAACTGCTTGGCTGTGGAGTTACCCCAATGGCAAAAAACGCTTGGCTGTAAAGGAAAGTGGGGAACAAAAAATAATGACATATGGCCATCACCACCAGTTTGTATATCTTTACATTTATTTTCACTCCTAGGAGCTGGCGAACAAGAAACTACTCAGAATAATAAATGAACCACCCCTTCCTACAAATATGCTGTTTCTTGACAGTGTTAGACCAGTTGTTCTCAAACAGTTTTCTTCGGTGGTCTCAGAGTGCGGCAATCAACACTTACTGGTGGCAGCACTGCAATTTTTTCCTAAATATACTTAGTTAATTGTTTGAAAAATAAAGAATATGTAGACATAGGCACATCTAGTTAGTTTGCAATCATTGCTGTAATGAAGCTAAATTACAACAGTCCCTCTCTACTGGACTCCAAGGCCCTTCTAACAATATACTGGAGATATAAAACAGGTACACTAGTCTCTGGCTAAGAGAACACCCCTTGGGAAGTAAACAAAGTCTTCTTATACCCGAAGTGTTCTCCAAGCCGGAGTTAGCCACCAGGCACAACACGAATCAAATAAATAAATATGTATTACTGAATAAGAAAAAGCAAAACAATATGCACATGTATGTTAATAAATTATAATAATAAAGTAACAGACAAACTAATGTTAACTAAAGCAAAACAACACGGTAAAAAAGCTTAAATTGCTACATACTATGAAATTAGCTGGTGGGTGTGTTTCGGACGATCACAATCGCAGAGGCAAAAATAGCGCGTGTTACTTAGGGCTAACTTAACCCTACCCTCACCCCCCACATCATTTTTTAAAAAAATGTTATGTTACCCGCATGGCATTCAAAAAGCTGTTATTTCATGACTTTTCTCACAACTTACCTCGCACCGCATCTTCAGCATGACACTGCGTAATCCCATCTGCGTTGCGTTGCCGCCTATTTCCACCGGAAGGTAAATATTGTATACATCGAAAGCTGCCGTGCAAAAACTCAGCACGCTGTATTATGTGCAGCTACTGAGTATATTTTATGTGCTACAGAACACCTCTCATGGTACGATTTTACCTTCCTGTGTTGCAATTTTCACTGCAGTGAATCAGGAAGAGCACAAAGTAGAATAGCGGCGCTGATTAACACTAGAACTGCCACAACAGGTAGTCTGCTCTTGACTTTTCCTAAATATATGCATTAAATACCCTGATGACATTTGAAAGGCATGATCGCAAAAATAAAAAAAGTTATAATCCCCCTCTACCTAGAGCTGCCAGAGCAGTCATTTTGACTGCCTTTTACAATACATGTTTTTATTTTGAATATAACCTACAACATTCTATTTTATTTTTATATACAAGCCTGTTGTTATCTCTACTGGACCTGGCAGCCATCAATTTTTTCGTTTCGTATAAGGAATGCACCAGGGAAAATAGGAGAGATTTCATCTTGAAGCTAGCCACAGCGCTTCAGCAGTAACATTTCCATCAGAAAACTGCAAAAGCAGCAGGCTGCTGCAGCTCAACCTACATTCTCTGCTGCACTCAGTGACACACACGCAAGAGAAAACATGTTACTTTTGTTTTAAATTAGTTTTGTAATTTACACACTAGTTTATTTTGAAATGTTTATTTTTATAGTTTTTCATTTTTTGAAGTAGTGCTTTATATGTTAAGTTAGAAAATAAACACTTATGTTTAATTGTTCATTGAAATGTAGCGTTTTGGCTGTGCAGATGTTTGATTTGATGCGCTTGAATAAAACTTTTGAGTTGGCTCCGACAGTGTCTTTCATTTTAATATTGATGTTGTTTAAAATGTAACCGTCATAATGCCTGCCGGCAGCGGTTTTAGGTATGAGTATAACCGTGGCAGTTCTAGTGTTAAGGAGCTGATGGTTGGCTACTTGGGAGCTGCTGTGACCGCACAAAATCACACTGGTGGCTGCATTTGAGAGACCATTAGTAGCCCATTTACACATGTATCCAGATAGCTGATCAATGTGATTTTGCTGCCAAAAACTTGCTAAATGATAAAATTTCTACTGCAGCCAAGAAGAAACTTTCATAGGCCAATATCATAAACCACATCAGGATCCTCACTGGAACACATAAGCCTTTTTTCTTTTGCACTTCAAGAGTTGTACTTAACTTTGAAGTCTCGTCTGACAGTTTATTGAAAACAACCTCCAATCCTCACAAACCCTAAAGCATCAAAGAACGCTAGGTTGTAAAAGAAAAGGCATCCAACTCCACAGTGTACGGCCTCAATGTTAAGAACTTCTGGATGAAGACTTTTAACTACTTCATTAGATTATTTATCAAAATAAAGCAGCAACATAGTTTCAAACTTTCTCAGAATGACCTTCCCTGTCAATCAAAATGTGTTTTCAGCCTGAAACAAATCACAAAGGAGAATTACATTAAAACTAGATCTAAAAGTCTTACAATATCCCTCACAACCACACCCTTTACCAAAACAATCAGACCAACACTGGAATTAAAGAGTTTCATGTTCAACCCAACTATCTGTGCCACTGAATAAAATCCTGCTTGCCATCATCCTCAATACTCATATCATTTATCATCAAGATAATTTATTAAAGTTTACAATCTACAGATATAGTGCACACATCCTGTTTAAATATGCAGTGTACTAATTCTGTGATCAGCAGGCTTCCTGTTTTTTATGCAGGGTCACAAAAAACACTACCAATTCTCTTTTTTTAAGCTATAAAAGCAGCAGCATCAAGAATTAAATCTCATGCCTAATAAGGGTTGTTACACAACCATATAGACATGCTGTGGTGTGCGTTGTGAAATTCCAGGTACTTTCTTAGGCACAAAGGAAAGAAAGTCCCATGCTGCAAACTATCACAATTTGATTATATATCACAAATTGTTATGTAACCCCACCCTGGTCATTCTGCCTGCAGAGCACAGACAAACAAGGCGTAAAATCACTGTAATTTGTAGTAAACAAGATTATCCTGGTTCTCATCGAAAGAATGTTGAACGGGCTAAAAGCTCCATTATGTAACCTACTGAAGTAATATTCAATTAAATTAATTGGTTCCTTTGAACCACCTGGATGATGCCAACACACTTACACAAAAGGTGCCCTATAGCAATTATAAATAAATCAATAAATAAATACAAGCCCCATATTCAGTAATAACCCATATACAATGCAATGTAATTCAATTAAAATACCGTACAGTAACCAGCATTTGCAATATACTAGAAGCGCAGATGAAAATAATGGTAGTATACCGATACACCCTCAATAACACTACCAGGGTATTTAAACAAAATATTAATAATGCCAGTGTTCCGGTACACCCAACGGTAATATAACAAATAAACAGACATACTATACAATTGCTGATAACTGTCTATATTAATAAAACAAATATACAAAAGTTTGTAGTTTCCAAAGAAAACCTCTCTTACTTTCCGCGGTCAAAATAAACCCCCGTATCCAACTCAATGCAGTTCCCAAAAGGCTAGAATTACCTCTTATTATACCGCACCGAGAGAAAAATTAATATATATATAGATATATAATATATATATATATATATAATATCTATATTATAATATATATATATATATATATATATATATATATACACACACACACACACACACACACACACACACACTGCCTATAGAAAGTCTACACACCCTTGAACTTTTTTCATATTTTGTTGTGTCAGTACCTCAAAGGTTCATGCATTTAAAAGAGGTTTTCTTCACCCACTTATCTACACACCATACTGCACACTTAAGGGGAAAGAAAAGGTTAGCAGGGGCACTCTAGTACGCTCTGCCCGGGAAAAGACAAAGATACATTTGCTTAATCACGCACAGTAACGAAGGCAACACGAGTTGTTCAAGTGAACAACATGCACTATAACAATTAGGCAGTACACAGCAGCTTCTGCGCCAGCTGTACAGATTAACAGAAATGCGTGCGCTGAACCGCATTGGCTACTGTGCACTGACCAAATGAAATGGTACAGGTAAGAGAAGAGGAGGGAAAAATAACACACACATTTTTAACAAGTGCTACAGTTATATGATCAAATTTTGGTAGATGCAGCATGAAGCTTATTGTGAGTGGCCCATTTCAGACGAAAAATAAGTAAATGTAGGAACACCAAAGCTTAAATGATCAGGCTAGAAAGATCCAACCAATGTCTAGCAGCACTGCCTGTTCAGATCCATGCCCTGTTTTTACCCAAGCCATTTTACAATTTATTTTATAAATAGATAAGGAAATAAAAAGCCGCTAGACACTAGACGTAATGCGACAAGCAAAACTGTGCAGAGGTGCGACAAAATTAATAGAACCTATATTTTTTATTATATTTCTTTCACACCGCAAGTGACAACTCAGGCGACGCAGGGGTAACACCTGAGAGACGCAAAACAAATAGAATTGAAGCCAATATTTTGCAATTTGTTGTGCGACAACTAGGGAATTGATCAATCAGAGAACAGCTTTAATGCACGTGGTCCAGCAGGGCGAAGCAGTATCCAAAATGACAGCAAAAAAAGGCACTGGATAAGCCTAGTATAGCTTTATTGCCATATATGTTGAAATATCGTCAAAGAAAGCTTGCATAATTGCTACATCACGTTGACGAATATGTACCAGTATTGATCATAGTTTTGTCAATAGTCATTTTTTATAGTTTTAATGACCTGCCAGTTTTCCAATCTGTGGCATCACCTGTTTCGCGTCTGGTATGTACGGTCACTGTGAAAGTATCTTGTTGCCCAATGAAAAATCACAGAGCCTCGTGTGTGGCGGCCTTAAAAACACAAAGCATTTTGCTGCCCATATAGAGTAGAAAGTGTATTTAAAAAAATAATTTAAAAGAATGAGGAACTAACCTTTCCCAGCATGAAATATAAAGAACAAAGATGAGCTTGAGTTTAACTTTATACAGAGTAAGGTGTAATTCGACAAGCAGACATACAGAACAAACACACTCAAAAAGAGAAGAGGTTAAACGTGGGAGGATAAATTAATGGCAGAAAAGCATTTTCAGTACGGTGGAATCACTTTCATACTAATAAATGTGACAAATGAAAGAATATTACTATTAAAAAAAATCAGATGACAATCAGTTTAATGCCTTTTAAACAGTAACAAATAGATTAAATTATTTACCCACAAAAAATTATATATATATATATATATATATATATATATATATATATATATATATATATATATATATATATATATATATATATATATATATATATATATGATATATATATAATATACTCATGTTCTGTCAAAGACAGTGGAGTTCTGTCAAAAGACCTTACCGTTTACTCCGAATTCTTTTCTCCATTGAAAACTTTCATCAATCATCTTTAAAGCATCATCCACATTTTGCAATCTCCACTGCAGGTAACAACCTGCCAGAGCATCATCCTTCTGCAGCCTCTCCACATCTCTAGAATCATATTTGTCTGTTTTGTCTGCAACAAACACAATAGTGGTTGTTAAAGTTGTCGTGGACTTCCAATGACTATATAGCTCAAAAATGCAAAGTCATGAAAGAAAGGAATGCTATCAAACATGTTTCAATTCAAAACAGGACATCTGGTACTACTCCAGGTTAAAGAAAATCTCAGTTTGCACGGCTTCCAGGAAACCTATACTTGCACTTCCTAGGTCATTCCGGCAGGTTCTGTCAGGGCCAATGCATGTTACTTGCTGCAAAGCATGCCAGTCAAAAGGGAAAGAAGCTGAGGGACAATCACTTCAGACAAATCCAGTGACATGTTACTTTTACAAAGCAACACCACCAGTATTCCAGTTAGTCAATGGTGCTCATGCTAACATCACCTTCACAAAGCCCCCTTCGCAGCTGCCCCAAAGCTTATAGTATATATGTGAGGGTCTCCGATGTCTTAAAATATTTAAAATCAGGTGATCATCTCACGAAGCCCAGCAGGCAAGAAGCAATACTGTATTAAGATATAGTTAATTTTCTATTGTAATTTCATTAAATCACCTGTTCAATAAATCATTTGGGACGTTTGTCTTGATCTGTGCAATGGGAATGGAATACATACAGTATCACTGATCAGTGCTCACTATTCATACAAATTACTGGGATTACCCAGCATTGGCATAAATAAGGTAAATAAAACAACAGTGGAGATTAGCTAGATTCAATACTACAGTAAATAGCCTACTTCAAGTGCTACAGTTGCCAAATTTTATTAACATGCAGATCGTGTAAAATGCATAATCACTATGACATGTGGGTCAAAGGGTGTTAATGTGGGTCAAAAGCTGTCTTCAATTTTTGAAGTAAATATATAATCTTCCAGGGGTTATACCATGAAGAGTTAAACACCTACGATTGTGAAACTTGTTTTCTTTTATTATTATTTATATATATGGCAAAGTTTACTAGTATTATAGTACCATCACCCCTACCCTAAAAGTAGAAAACAACCTCTAATTCTTGTAACAAACTTTGATGTAAAGGTCAAAATGTATAAAACTGCTTCTTTTTTTTTTCCTGAAACCATGACTTGACATCACAAGACTAAAATGTGTCATGCTCCATGAGATATATGACTCATTCCTTAGTGTAGGCATATGCCTTATTTACCCAGAAAACTGTATTAGCTGTGCTTAAAATGTGTGGGGAAAATATTCTGAGCTAATATATTATTTATATTATATATAAAACATACTGTTAATAATACTGATACATAAACCATTCCCACCTCTGGTCAATTTGTTAGACATTGTCAGCAATCTAGCATTTTCCTCTATTTCAAACTACTGCTAAGCACAATGACCATTAAGGTTTTCTATGTCTGCACAAAAGCGCTGATTAAGACATGTAAAGAATTGTGCACCCCTGTCCTTTAGTTTTTGTTACCCGATTTTGGTGACGTCCTGCATTCAACCTGTCACAACACAATTTTCTGGTTTCAAAGACACAGACTGACACCAGTCTTTGCCTGCCTAAACTTAATTTAGGTAGACCACACAATTCATTGTAGTCTGTGAGAAGCAGCGGTTAAGTTTTAGGGTAAATACGTTTCTAATCCAAGAGCATTTCGTTTGACAGGACCCGACACTGTTGGGGTGCGAGGCTCAGGTTGTAACAGGTGCAACAGTGTGGGGAAACAAAACCGGTGGTGTAGGATAAGAACGCTGGATTTGGGTCAGGTCACAGAGTTCTGACCAATCAGATCGAGAGTGCAGCACAGCCGGCCATTCTAATTTTAAACCAAAGTAAATGAATACATTACTTGAACAACTTTAGTTGACTGGCAATACACAAAGTCATATGTTTAAAATATTTTTATAATAATACTACAATTATCATTGCGAGTTATGCACTCCAAAAAAAAAAAAAAAAACAACAGCCTTAAATTCAATCACTTACTACGAAAAAAAAAATTATGAATGGCAAATTCTAAATAACGTATCAGTTTACTTAAAAATCTACACAATTTACCACCCGTGTTATTTAGTATAAATACATAAATAAACGAAATTTAATATAATATCCTCAGTAATGTAGGAAGAAAAATAAACATGTTTTACCTTTCAAGTATTCATTTATGAACCGTTGTCTCGTCTCGTTTTCCTGTTGAGATAACATAGAAGTCGACATTAATTAGAGGTCAATTATCTTTAAAATAATACTAAAACATACGAGTGTTAAACTTTTGCTTAATAATTTGTGTACCAGTTCTACTGCACCGTTGCTTATATCCGCCATATTCAGCCACAAATGACAACAGTGACGTCACCAGTCAGCTGAGCAAAGGTTTATGTGGCGATGTTTGTGAAACTGCATCTCTGTGATCGCCATGTTGGCTCACCTACCTAGACAGTTTACAACACAGTACTGACTCTTCATTGGAGTCAAAATGGCTGTAGCTTCACTAACCCTCAATGGACATGGGGCTGGGCTAAACAAAATAATATTTTTTCAAGTTTTTCAGGTAAAAAGCAAAACAAATCCCAGTGTACTGTATATAAATATACGGCAGATATGTTTGTATTGACAACCTCGTATTTTATTTGTTTTGCTTAATATACGTTATGTTGTTCTTTTCTTCTCCCATGATGCAGTTTTAGCGGGTAATTTATACTGCCATTTAATATTTCCATCCTGACCAAGTGTGCTCAATTTTTGGCAGCATCTTGACCAAGTGAAGTGACAGCTGAACAGCGGCGATCGGTATGCAATGATTCAATGAACAAGTGGTTCTTTAGAGGTACGGTGAGTTTTATAAAAGCTTACTTTTAGAAAGATAATAATGATATCGCTGTTTACAAGTTCATGTGACAACTAAAGGCGTTTTTTATTTATTTATTTATTTATTTATTATTATTATTATTATTTTATTATTATTATTATTATTATTATTATTATTATTATTATTAGTCCTATTTAAATGCCTAATAAAAAAAAATTCAAATTAGCATCCTCCTAATAGAGGATGCTAAATAGATAGGCATTTAACTAATTTTAACGAAAAAAACGGTAAAAGGACTGCAAATTAAATGTTCAAAGAAAATGGGGAGGTGGTACAGAGCACGCCCCCTAGAGTCCACTGGTCGACAAACGATGCCATGTCGCCAGCAGACTCCGCGTGGGCGTGCTCTAAATTAACCCGCGAACGAACGATGGCCTTGAACATGGCCCCGCAGTCAAAGAGACCTTCCCCGCTCATCTTACGCTTCCTGGTCTTATAAATGGCCAGTTTAGCAAGGGCCAGGAGCAGATTGACGAGGAGGTCTCTCTTTTTGCTGGAGCCACGAACAGGGCGCCCGAAAATGAGGAGGGTGGGGGAGAAATGCAGCCAGAACTGCAGCAGAAGGTTATTCAAAAGCAGGAAGAACGGCTGCAGCCTGGCGCAAAGAAAATAAATGTGAGCCACTGACTCGGACTGACCGCAGAAAGGGCATGCGGTGTCCGAGTCCGTAAAGTGACGCAGGATCTCTCCTGACGCGAGCGCTCCGTGCAGGACCCTCCAGCCCAGGTCCCCAGCTCCCCCGGAGACCAGCGGGGAGTACAGGGCCTCCCACTGGGGACCGACGCCCTCCGGCAGTCAGAGGGTCTCCCGCCAAGCGGTGTCTCGGCGGGAGACGAGGGCGGGGAAGTGGAGGGTGTGGAGCGTCATCGCGTACAGGGTCATCCTTGACGCCGATGGCAAGGGGGTCGAGGAGAACTGCGAGATCCTGCTCAGGTTGTTCTCGAGGGGAGGCCGAGGGGGGGCTCGGGCCTTGGGTTCGATCAGCAGGACCGGAGAGCCGGGGGTAGGGGGGGTGGGGGTAGATGGCTCGCCGGTCCTGAGAACTCCCTCGAGATACCTGACAGAGTCTGGGTGCAACGCTGCTTTGCACTCCTGGATCACTCGGCCGGCCGTACGGACGGACGGTCGCCCGAGCCGCCCTGGCAGGGGGCGACTCGGGAGTAGTCCTATTTATAACCCATTAAATGGGACAGTCCAATGTAGAGGACATCTTCAGCCGTCAAATGACGGCTGGAGAAAAAGATTCACATTAACATCCTCAATTTGAGGATGCTAAAAGGAATGGGCTATAACTAATTTAACGAAAACCGGTGTAAAAAAGAACTGTAAATTAAATATTTAGAACAATAGGGGAGGTGGTACAGAGCACGCCCCCTAGAGTCCACTGGTCGACAAACGATGCCATGTCGCCAGCAGACTCCGCGTGGGCGTGCTCTAAATTAACCCTAGACCGGAGGAGGGCCCTGAACATGGCCCCGAAGTCAAAGAGACCTTCCCCGCTCATCTTCTGCTTCCTGGTCTTGCAAATGGCCAGTTTAGCAAGAGCCAGGAGCAGATTGACGAGGAGGTCTCTCTTTTTGCTGGAGCCACGAACAGGGTGCCCGAAAATGAGGAGGGTGGGTGAAAAGTGCAGCCAGAACTGCAGCAGGAGGTTCTTCAGCAGCAGGAAGAACGGCTGCAGCCTGGCGCAAAAAAAATAAATATGAGCCACCGACTCGGACTGACCGCAGAAAGGGCATGCGGTGTCCGAGTCGGTAAAGTGACGCAGGATCTCTCCTGACGCGAGCGCTCCGTGCAGGACCCTCCAGCCCAGGTCCCCAGCTCCCCTGGAGACCAGCGGGGAGTACAGGGCCTCCCACTGGGAACCGACGCCCTCCGGCGGTCGGAGGGTCTCCCGCCAAGCGGTGTCTCGGCGGGAGACGAGGGCAGGGAAGTGGAGGGTGTGGAGCGTCATCGCGTACAGGGTCCTCCTCGACGCCGATGGCAAGGGGGTCGAGGAGAACTGCGAGATCCTGCTCAGGTTGTTCTCGAGGGGAGGCCGAGGGGGGGCTCGGGCCTTGGGTTCGATCAGCAGGACCGGAGAGCCGGGGGTAGGGGGGGTGGGGGTAGATGGCTCGCCGGTCCTGAGAACTCCCTCGAGATACCTGACAGAGTCTGGGTGCAACGCTGCTTTACACTCCTGGATCACTCGGCCGGCCGTATGGACGGTCGCCCGAGCCGCCCTGGCAGGGGGCGACTCGGGAGTAGTAGTAGTAGTCGTAGTAGTATTTTGTTTCTGTTAATGTATTAGTAAATAATTAAACTGTTTACAAAATTGTTTTTGAATTCAAATCAGGAGGTGAATAAAAAAAAAAAAAAAAAAAAGACTTCAATGTCGAGTAGTACTGTGTTAAATCGTGTTTGTATTTATCCCTCCAACTGCCTAGGATATATATTCTTAGTGGAAAATGAGGGTAACTGACCATTAATTTGGAGCAAATTAACAGTCAACATGAGCAGCGATTCATATCAGGCAAAAAAATCATTGCCTTCAATGGAGAGCTACTTTATTTTAGACTGACTAAAGTCAGACTTACTGATGCAGAAACATACAGACATCAGAACTGCTGTTCAAAAGGATGGCTTTCAAAGAAAGCAAAAAAAAATAATAATCTGAAGGACAGGCCTCTATTAGCCTGGGAACTTCCAACTTGGAAATCGTGTGCTGTAGCTGTGCCACAAACTCAAGAACTGGGTGCCATGCATTTTGCTCAAGCAGTATAAGACAAAGAGCAAGTTTCAGATACGCCCTGCTAATAGTACTCAGCTCAAATAATCTGGAGTCCCATATGGAGTTTAAATTGCAGTGTGAATTGGAGGATAATGTAACATTGCTGAAGGGCCCAACAGTTCTGTGAGGTAATAAAGAGACTGTTTACTTCACATCTCTAAAGACTGGCAAAGTATTGAGTGTTCCCATTCAACTTCCATGTGTGCAATTGATTGGGGAGCTGCAAGGAAAAGTCATCGTGATACTGGGATCTAGAAATTGCGTGGCAGAAGACCATGGTGATGCTCAGTCAGACCAAGTAGTCGGGGCAATTCATTTTTGGGGTATTTCTTGGAAACTGAAAACATATTTAATGCAGCACAGTTTGTACCTCATGCATACAGTTGTATGGTAACTTGTATGTTTGTCAACAAAACAGAAGAATTAGGCAACCAATTGAAATCAACGGTGGTCGAAGCAACCACAAATAATCAGTTGATTTGGTTTGTAGGTGGAATCCCAAAAGACATCTGCCAGCTTCCCTTTGAGGGACCCCAAAAATAGAAAAGGCTGCAACAGGCAGGGAAGATAGCCTGTTTGTTGTTACTTTCAACTGTGGATATGTCTGTTCAGTTTGGAAAGAAGGTTGGCAGGTAACTACTTAATGTGCAGTAATCAATTGGTAAATTCTTAGTTCTAGTTACTAATTTATAAGTTCCAATGTTTCATAATCAAAGTTGCACAAGCTAGGGATCTGTCTTTTTGAGACCAATAATGTCAATGTTTAACTTGATGCCAATTAGATGCAGAATTATATCAACGTAAATTGAAAAACAATGCACCAAGAAGCAATATTTCTATACTGATTGACATTGTATTCTCCTTGTGTGCAAGAATTAAATGAACCCTAACAACACTGTGTAGGGAAATGGATGTGACTGTTACAACTGTCTGAGCCTCTTTGCTTTTATGATCTCCAAAGCTTAAGGGAGAAGGGTGTAAATGCATTCTTTGTCTTACTCTCTGGAGAGACAGAATCATTTTGTTTAGATGGCTGTACCAGTGTGATAATCCCATGGTATAACTTCAGACACACCATGAACCTTGAGAGTTACATAATGCAAAAGAGATTCTGTATCCCAATTAATTTCTTCTTTTTCTTCAAAAATACCAAAAATACAGATCCCTGTGGTGCAAAGTGCAATGATGCAGCATAATGGTCATACGTATATTTTATATTAAAACAATAATTTTTTGCAGAGTTTTACAGTAAAATATGACTCTACTGTATTGTGGATCAGTTTTTTGAAGAGAGGTTTGGCCTACACGAAATATAACACACTCCCAAAGCATATTGTTCAAAACACAGCCAATAACATTAAGAAAAGTATACTAAAAAAATTACCAGATTCAACAAATAGCCTACTTGATTCCTTCTAGGCTATGACGTGCTTTTCCTACATGCTTCCTGATTTATAAAAAGAAAGAAAAAACAATGTAATGACTGAAACAGAAAACAAGAAGAATATAGGACTGTTGGTTAAGACAGATGTAATATTTCCTAATAAGTTGTATTGGGGACATTTTTTTCAATTTTTTTTATGTGGCTTCCAGTTGGCAAGGTATCCAGTCTTTGCACATTGACGACTTTGTTCATTGTGGAAAAGATCAGATTTTATTACTCTTTGAGACTTCTAATACAGAGGATATTTTTGAGAACTATACAGTGACAGATCTTCTTGAAATTACTTACTCTGAAAGTCCTTACTTATGCGACCTCAGTTTACTAGTTTCACACTAGAAGGTTTAATAGTTGAGCAAAAACGGTGAAATTGAGGGGTTGGACATTAAAAATGATAAAACTTAAATATGGTGACTACAGTACTGTCTGCCCTAGATCAGATGTCTTACCCAGATTTTGACAGAATGTTACAAGAGGGAGATCTAGCTTAATTCTCTTGAGTACATGTCTGGATGCCATTTGTATATCAAAATACACAAGAGAAACACAGAAGCGTGAAGTGTATATCGCATGTAATTCTCATGTTATGTCCAACTTTTTCACTTTTCCAATAAACAGCGTCTCGTAATAGTTGTATGAAGAATATTCAGAAAAGCAGTACAGTATACATATTGTACATGCATATATATATATATATATATATTTTTTTTTATTGAAACTTGTGGGGGACATTCAATAAACATGCATTAATTTCTCATTAGAGTAATGTGAAAGTGTGAAGATGTGAATGATGATAGCGCTGTACAAGACAACCATCTCCTTACTGTCCAGGCATTAGATGTGGTTTTATTAAAATATACTCCAGTGTAGCTTTACAGTTGAACTATGAGAGCACTGTTCTATCAATCTACATGGCAAAAACCTTTAATTTTAATGAGGTCCACATAGAACTAATAAGAGCAGAGGGTAAGGGGGTGACAACCTAAGAAACATTCTCATACCTCCTGACAGTATATAGTTGTTGAATTTGAGGTTATCCAGACCTTATTTACTTTGACTTGGATGAGGCTTTATGTGAACTTGCTGCAACACAAAAGTTTAGATGCTGCACTGTGAAATCGTTGTTGGGTGAGTAATACATTATAAGAAGGAACTGGGGATTCGAAACCAAATGCAGTACTTCCAACAACGCTTAGTGTAATGGAAAGATAGATATTTTTTGCTTCCATCCAAGTGATCTGTCTCTTCGGTTCAGGGTGGCAACATAACCCTGTTGATCCATTTATTAATTGTCCTTAATATATCAAACTTGTCCTTGTTGAGGGAGGTCCACTAACTAAAATGGGACTGACGGTTGTGTTTTTGAGGTCAGGAAAGAGGATGATTAGTGTCATGCCTTTATAACAGGAAGTGAAATTACAAATTAGTTGTTTTTTAAGACTGGTTCAGTGGTGGTACATTTTAATACAGAGCAGTTGTATCAGACAGCCATTCCTAGTAATACAGTATGCACATTTTCTTTTCTGCAAACCCTGTTGTAGAAAAATCAGCTTTTAAACTTCATTTTTATTAAATATTCCTAATCCAACCATTTAACCCTGCTACATAAAAGATTGTTGCTGATATGGCTTAGCAAGTCATTGCAGTAGTTGGCTTTAGATGGAATGTTAGTGGAAACGTGTGTTTTTTTTTTTTTTGTTTTAGCCAAAAAAAACTGCCGAATAACATATGTGTATATATATATATATACTATATATATATATATATATATATATATATATATATCTATATATATATATTGACTTGGTTTCGTTTAACAGCAAATTGTACCTGTTATAGGCAGTGTTTCAGAATGTGGTACTCGCAGGGATCGTTAAGTACTTTGTATTTGTTTGTTTGTTTATTTATTCATTTATTTATTTAATTGGTATTTTTAATTTACGTTTTACATACTGTATAAAAGTATCTGAGCTGGGGGTCCTCAAGTGGCTTACCTGGTAAAGTTCACATAGTGTTGTAATCTCTTTACTACGCGACAGCAATCTCAACCAGCCTAGTGTCTGCTGAGTCAAATCGGGTATATGCATATGTTTTTGGCCAATCAGTGTATGTATGGTGTTGAGTCAATGTGCTCCCTTCATCTTTGACGTCATGCCAAGTTGGATTCTGGACACCTAGTTGAGCTCAGTGTATTTTGGAGCTGCTACATTCACTCCCTATTTGATATGCAACAGTGTACACTCCTAACCAGATTCAATTAACTCGGCTTGGAAAGCTAATGTGAATTTCATTAGCTACAAATGTTTCCTGAAACAGTGAGTACTTCACAGCTTGCTAGTTAAGATGCTGGTTATCGAGTCATAGTAAATGCTAACAGAGAAGTGTAGACACCAGAATGATGGTCGTGCTGTTCCTTTTAACGTGATTTAATATACAATTTATATGCTGCTTTGAGATCCCATAGACCGGGGGTCGCCAACCATTTAGTGCAAAAGAGCCAAAGTGGTATTCAGAGCAAGTCATTACAACAAGTGAAACCCTATTCATGGTGAAACCAACTCCAGCACTAGAAACACCAATAAGAGAAGAGAGTAGGCAGACCTGAAAGAACAGTGAGGCTGCATGTGGTGACTGAGTCGAGCAGCGATACATTTGTGTAGGTGCTACTTGTATGGTCTTTTGTTTCATTGGTAAAATGGTTATTGGTATTCTTGAATGGTTCACAAAAATAATTCATAAAAAGGGTGTACTGGTACTCTGATTGATTAAGCTCGACTTCTGTATAGTCTCATCCAAGTGTTCTTAATTCATGTACATTAAATACTGATGGTTTGTTAACTTCAATGGTGCCCCAATAAGAAACACACTGCCCCCTTGTGGCAAGTGGCAATTATTAATTTTAAATGTGAATGTAGTCAGTTTCAATAAAAACAAGAAGGGGGAAAAAACGTACAAATTAGGGGTCTTAATTCGGCAGCCCATCACAGTGCTACCCGTTATAAAGCGGTTGTCTGGGTCCATAATTAGGAGACGGTATTATTTGTGTTTCCCTTATAAAGAATATTACTGTTCCCAAAATGATATACAATGCCCACAGCCAAACTAATATTGTAGCATACGGTGGGAAATGAAGGAAGGAGACCCACACAATTTGCCAGTACTCGAATCCATGGTTTATTGGGACGATTATTCCCGGACCGTTAGCCTGGGCCACACCAAAAACAGCAATCAGTCTTGCACGCTCACAGCAGCACATTCACACAGCAGCTTCTCTCTTTAGTGTAGCACATTTTCTTCATCGTTTAACTATTGGTAGATTATAAATAAATAAATAACTACTTAGCTCATTCATGCATGGCATCAGCAGTATCAATTTTGATTAAGCTCACCGCAAAAAAAATTAAAAATTAATCCCTTTGTTTTTATACTGCCATCATCGTTTTCCTCCAAGATGGATGAGAATTATTTCATTTGCATGGGGCAAAAGAAACAACTGGTACCCGTTATGCCTTTCCAGCTCTGCTGGACATTGTTTGCATCCAGGCATAATTAAATACCAGGGCTTTTGGCTTGAACTGGGATTTTTATTTTGAAAATGACTTTTGTAATAGACCGGTGCAAGTTTTAAATATACCAGAATACATGTCAGGATAACAAATGTATCAGTCATTAGATTAGCATTTAATATTTTATACAAAAGTCTGTGTAACAGATGGCAGGTGTTTTTCTTTGTGTTTATCCAACCCCTGGAAATACATTCAGGCAAAGCAGTTACAGACTGAGTATCACTGTTTAAAGTTGTTGTAGCTAACAAAAATCAGTTAGTATTACTCTTGCTTGGTCAATGCCCCACCTCTATAACAGCTTATTTCCTGTCATTAACTAAACAGTTATCCCCCATTTACTGACATGCTTTACAAGACACTGAAGTGAAATGACCAAGGAAGTATACCTGTAACATTTCCTGGAGAAAGGCATGGAACAGAGTCAGTACTGGTATCATATTTTTAAATTAACATACATGTTTGTTATAATGTGTTTCTATCTAAACTACAGATTCCAGACATTTATTGCTAATGGTAGTGAGACTGGTGATATTCATGGTGTTTTGGTAGCTACCATTACTTTAAGTGGGTTTATTTACACTATTTTAATTGGAAATTTTATCCTGGGAGGAAGTGGCTCATTAACTGAATCTCTGTTTCAGGAAGGTTTGGTCTCTCTGTGGGAAGAGGAGACCTGCACTGATATCTCCAATGGTGAGGTTCTTTCTGTGTCCAAAGATCTCCCATAGTTCATGGACAAGGTCTGGCAGCAAGTGGTGGATGACAGCTGGGTTGTAGGAGTTAAGCTGACAGAATCTGCTTGCTTGTAAAGTACTCAGTTTGAGAATAGTATTGAGAATTGGATAATGTTAATGTTAAGTAAAAGAAGACCAACTTTTGTATTTGTGTGTGTGTGTGTGTTTTTTTTTTTTTTTTTTTTTTTTTTTTTTTTAATACAAAATTCTATCACTAAGCCCCTGCTGAAAATCAATTTTGTAAGCTGCCAGTTTATTTTGGATTGTTTGAGGTGCTGTATCAAGGCAATCTTTTTATCAGGCTTACACAGGGAATCAGAAAACCACAGGTGCACAGAACCGTGCACTATTGATTTGTTCAGGCTTTCTATGCGGAGGACCAATGCTCTGCATCTGGACTCAATCATGCCAATAAAAACAAGCAACTGCAGCATACTAGACACAGAATCCTCTTCCATGGCATCTTATGTGATTACAGAGCTAGGCTGTGGCATAGCATCACAGCGGCAACTGTTTTTGTAGTGCATAATACCAAAAATAATCCAGATATGTATTTTGGCCCTAAACAACCATGGTTAAATAAAACTAAGCATACTCTACACTCTGAAACTGTTAAGATAATCAGAAACTCATTTGGAATTAGTTTTACTTTTTGCAGAGGTGGATGCATCTAAATTCTCTAGCGACAGAACATTTCTAGCCTGTTCTTAATAGAAGCTCTGTAATTAATTCCCAGTTGTAAAAAATTAAAAACAAAGAAGAATATCGGGCCAGGTTTAGTAAGTTTTTACTCCAGTGCAAAGTTTGCACAGCTATGTTATCTAAATTCAATAAAGCCTGTGCCTCGGCACTAGATTTACACAGTGCAACATCTTGGCATTACAATTATGGAAACATTGAAAGAGATTCCACAATAGCAATTCAACTATAAGCCACAATAACTCCTCCAAAATGTCTCCCTGGTTCCTATAGTAACAGACATTGTCATAGACCTTTGGGATCCATTAAGGGCACTGGTAACTCATTGGCTTGGCAGACGTTGGCTGAGGAAGCCAAGAAGTTATTGTTGTAGAGTTCCTGATTATAACAAAGGAATTGAAAAATAGACAGAATGGCAGATTTATGCTGAATAAATTGGAAACAAAAACATAACTACTGTGTCTCTTGGCTGTTGCAACATTAATAAGGACATTTATATCATCAATCTAAAGTAAATGTTTTGCTTACAAATGGCCTGTACATAAAGCAATTTTTTGTTTTACAGATCACTGGATGATGTGAGTTTGTCGTTATTGATGGATCAAGACATCTACACAGCCCCTGCAGTCATTCAGTCACAGAGTAATGTGCTCCAATTCAGCAAGTCCCCTTTCTCCGGCTCATTTCCCCAGTGTCAGACAGAACCGCTAGCTAAAAAGATGAGACTGGCATCAGAGAAGTGGGGGAGATTCAGGCACCGCTATATTGAAAAGTCATGTTCAGAATTTCACAGGAGTCAGACACAAACTGTTACCACTGTGACAGACCTGTCACCGCTGCTAGCTTTCAGTAACCTTAATTGTTCTGTGATGCTGCATGCCACAATAAACACAATTCACAAAGACAGCCCGAGAACAGGCGCGCCAGTAGTTTTCCAGTGCAGTAGTTTCTTTTCTCTTGAAGTACTACCCCAAACTCTTCAGCAACAGCAAACTTGCTACAGGTAACGTTAACATTTACATGGCACAACTCGGTGCATTTAATTTAATCCAAAAAAAAAAAGATCAACACAATTTTTGAACGCTTTCAAATTCAGATTATGTTAGGAACATTGTAATGCAATTGAAAACGGCTGTTTTTCTTGGAACTGTTTTGATGATGAAGCATTTACTATAGTATGTCAATAACATTTGGCTATTACAGAACTAATTTGAAGTCTCATTTTCAGCCACATTAGATGCCGAAGGCTTTGGGCCAAAGTTGACATAAAACCCTACATTTGTATATTTTGAGCTCCAGACTATTTTGTTTTATGATTCATTAATTTATTTATTTACTTTTAAATAGAAGACTCTTCTGAAGATGTATTTGCCCTGACAGCAGTGTCAAGAAAGTGGTCATTCCAGATACACTCTCACAACCATACACTGGGGGATCTTAATGAATAGCTGTTGGGGCAGATGCAGTGTCAAAGGGTTGGCGTGAACCTAGACTACTTATTGTTTAACCCACTGCTGCATTGTATTGCATTGGGATTCCAAATCCTGTTCTCCTGCGATTTAACAAGAGTTTCTATCAAATAAATGTATGTCGCAAAGGCACACTGCACAGTGTCCCGGCTCCGTGAAAATGATAGTGATAGATAGACCTGCTATCAAAATCAGACCAAGATATTTATTTACAGAAAAGTCTAAATATGTTTGACTCCAAGAAAATAGGAAATACTTTAAAGAAAAGAGAAAAATTATACATACATACATACATGCATGCTCTTTCAAGTCCCTGGCAGAATTGTGCATTCTAAAGAAAAGTATCCACTGGACATTTTTCCACTGCAGTAGTCATATACAGTAGACTTGTTGTACATCAGAT
Source organism: Polyodon spathula (assembly GCF_017654505.1). NCBI lineage: Eukaryota > Metazoa > Chordata > Actinopteri > Acipenseriformes > Polyodontidae > Polyodon > Polyodon spathula. Next base: position 16,156,567 of record NC_054548.1, on the reverse strand, counting down.
TAAAAAAATTGGCAGTTTTGCTTATCTGATGGTTTTTTGAAAAATGCAGAATTAAAAATAAAGTACAGCACTTAACATGTGTCCTACTCCTTATAGTGAAACAGTCGAAATTGGCTAACATTTCAATCATTAGTTAATCGCATTACCATTTAGGGCATTTCCAGTCTTTTAAACATGTAGTAATGATGATTGCCTCAAGTACAGTGCAGCTGTATGTATTAAGAAACAACATACAAACAACAGTTTGTCTAGCCCCCATAACATTTTTATAATTGGTACATAAGGAGACTAAACTCCATGAAACCTACACCATAAATAGAAAGTGTACACATTAAAAATCTTATAACCCTGGAGGTTTCAATGTTGTTGGTTCTATTTATGCTTTTAGATTCACTGGAGCTTTATGGGTCATTAATTCCTTCATGTATCTTCTCTGGTTTTCTGGGTTTCCTCATGTGAGGGTTAACTATTATTGGTTAAAAGGCTTTGAGCTGGTTTGATACATTAGTGTTGCACAACAATGAATTTCACTCACCCCATGGATTTGTAGCTTAATTACATTAATCACTAGTTCCTTGTTAATGCCTAGTCAATTACTGATTAATTAAAAGATGGTGTGCTTAATGCATCTTCTGCAGTATATTAACTGTGTAAATGGTCGTTAAATTAGGGGTAGGTTAGAGTACTCGAGCACTCAAAATAATTATAATTACTCAAGCACTAATTTATTACTCGACTACTTGAAAACGTTTAAATAATATATCTTCATGATGGAAGTTCAATATATTCTAGCGACCCGGTCAGTAACGATGTGCAGTTCATGAACGATTCCTGCTTTTTGACAGAATCATTACGGTGAATAGTGAGAAACCGGTTCTTTTGATTCACCCAATGAACAAATTGCCTATCAAACACATGAAATGATTCAGTCCTTCCGATTCGCTGTAAGGAGGAAACTAGGCTATCTTAACTGTCATGATGAATCTACGTTCTCTCTAATTTAGAGCATTATGCAGACACTGTGAGCCAAAATGGCGTCAGATACATACTACAAACCGTAGCGAGCCTATCACTGGCAGAGTGGGGCTTTTACGCTGTCCATTAAATCCTAAGAACCTGGATCTAATTTAGTTTTCTTTAGTCCAGTTTTATTGCTTACTGCTTGTGTACCATAACTACAGTTTTATTTTTTTTGTTGTTTTTGTTTTTGTTTTTTTGTTTGTTTATTGTAATCTAGTCTGACAATGAAATAAATCGCTACTTAAATTTACATTCTATACATTGCATACCCTATAGTATTGAACACAAAAAACATTCATATTTGTAACCGTTGACTCTCTTGCATAAATTGATTGTATATCGCTTTTAATAAAGGGTTCAATAACTAAATAATAATTTTTAAAAAATGTGACGTACACATATTTCACCTTTTTTGAGTGATGTATGTTTTGTATACATTACAATATGCAGTCCGATTACATATTTCACATTTGAGGGCTATACACCACCCACTTGATATCGCGGGTGTTGGGGTCCAAAATAAATCCGGTATATATCGAGAGCCGCGATATCGTGAGAGACTGACAGAAAAATAAATAGGCTAACAAATACTGTACAACCGCTCCCTCATTTTATCGGGTGCGTCAGGGTCCAGCATAAATTCTCTACGCAACCTGCTTCTTCTAAATTTCCGTATAAAAAGCAGCACACCGTTTTAATTCGTACAGCGGAAGTTAACTGCTTTGTTTTTGATTATTTTCTATATTTTTGTTTGTGATGGGCAGTACGAAATAAAACAAACAGTAATTCTAAGTGGCTATGTATATTAGACAGTAAAAATGGTAGCCAACTGAGGACCGCGATGTATCCGAATCGCAGTATAGCGAGAGGCGATATAACAAGTGGTGGGTGTATTATTATTATTATTATTATTATTATTATTATTACCAATGGCAGTTTGTAACTACGATTAATAATTTGACGGCAATTTACTGCCATAGCTGTGGCTAGGAACGATACAACAGGTGATTGCATAGTTGTTCCTAAAAAAATTGTATTAATGCAGCTTCAGGTGTTAAATATTAATTTTCATCAAATTATCTCTGGAAATAATTATACTGTGTGACAACATTACATATATTATTTTAAACTTTATATACAGTTTATGCTGCTTTTATCCCTGTGTTTCAATAGGTGAGGATTATCACATGACTAGTTCCAAAGATTTTATTGGTTTGGAAAGTTGTGTGTGCTGAGAGTTGGTAACTATTAGATTTGGTTAATTGTATGTTTACGAGATAGTTTATGTGGCTTACTAAAGCCTGTAACAAAAATGAGTGAGACCATTTCAAGCCTCAAACAAAGTTCAATTTGGTGTCATTTCACTCCAGTCCCATCCAGCAAAGCTAAATGTGATATATGTTGTCATGAGCTATCATACAGAGGTGGGTCAGCTACAAACCTACACCGTCAACTCAACACAAAGCACCCAACAGTGCGGCCTACATCTGCAGGAACTGTGGAAGCTGGGCTTAGCTCAGAGGTAACTGGAAATCCAGCTTCTTCAACACTTGCAGAAAGTGCCAGAGGAGAGAATAAACAGTACTAACATACGTTCTAAACTACTTAATAAGTAGTTAAGAATATATTTTATCGATCTTCCTAACTCTTTGTTTCTTAATGTCTTTTTGAGTTCAGTACTGTAGCACTGGCCAATAATACATCTTGAACTCTTGACAGACAATCACAGTATGCACTGTAAATTGTATTTCAACACATTGGGGCACTTCATGCTTTACACTTGCAGAGCTGCCTAATACAAAGTTGTCTTTTGATCTATCTTCTGAATCATTTATGAAGCCTGCTGTGTCCTCCGAAATGTAGTCCTTAGAATGGCCTTGTTGTGGTTGTGCAATGTGTGACCCTGTGGGAGCCCTCACAGTGTGTTCGGAAGCTCTTGTACTGGGTACCCACTGTATTGGTTGTTAAAAGGCTTTGTCCTAGCAGATTGCAGGCGTGCACTAAAAAATGCATTTTGTTGAGAAAGAACATTGCTTTTTCCTTTTTCCTTTCTGTCAGTATCTGCTGTGAAAGTGACACCTTGCCAGCCACTATGTGTCTTCCATCTGCTACTTGTACTCCTTTCTCATCTGATTTAAGTTTTAGGAACTTCCCTTTGCTTTTGAGGAGGCCAAAGGGTCCTTGCTTAAAGGCATGAGGATTTTGATTTCAGTTTAATTAAATGATCCATTATTTATTCTTTGAGTCTACAATAAAGCAGTATGTTATGAAGCAATTAAATTAACTGCTCTGCAGAAGTATTTTGTTTAATGCTAAACTTCTGCTTCAACAATCAGCAGACTAGTCCAGAGAAACCAGGAAACCGGCTCTGTGAGGGACAGGCCACATGTTGGAAGGCGGAGGGTCACCACACCGGCCCAGGACCGTCACATCCGACTGATCCAGCTGCGTAATCATTTTCAGATTGTAGTGGCTACAGCACAAGACATTCTAGGAAGAAATAACCTGCGCATCAACAGAACAACTGTGTTTCACGGTTTGCATGAAAATAATGTGTATGCTCGGAGGCAGATCAGGGGTAACATGTTGACAACTGAGAGACGAAATCGCCGGTCTTCTGTGGGCCTGAGAAAAACTGAAGTGGCGGCAGAGAGAGTGGAGGAGTGTTTTATTGACAGGTGAATGCCGTTTTGCCCTTGACCGACCTGACGGGAGTCATTGTGGTTGGAAGTGTGATGATGTGGGGAGGAATCTTAATACAAGAACACCTTTGGTGCAGATTGAGGGCAACCTTACTGCTCAGCGATACATTGCAGAAGTCCTTGAGGTAACAGTTTTTTTGTTCTTGCAAGCCAATCCGGAAATGTCGATTTTGCAGCAGGACAGTGCAAGACCACACAGTGCTAGGATTACAATTGCACAACTTCAGGAAAACAATGTTGAGGTCTTGCCGTGGCCAGAGTCCAATAGAACATCTGTGGGACCAAATTGCCAGTGCCATCCACAGGAGACAACTGCGACCAGCCAACCTTCGTCAGCTATCTGGAGCTGCCCCGAAGAGTGGCGGAACATCCCACAGCAGTCTATCCAGAGGCTAATCAGGTCTATGGGTCAACACTGCCAGTATTGTGTTAATGCTCAGGGAGGTCATACCCGATACTAACTTTATAATGTTTAAATTTTGACTGAAAAAAATACTGAAAACGTATTATGATTCTTTGATCTGCATTTTAGTTCACATTTTCTGTGATTTTGTTTGATATCTATGTTTAAAATATTTGATTGAATCCATTAGACCTGAGTTTTGCATTTTTTATGTGCAACAGTGTGTGTGTGTGACATTCAATTTTGAAATAAGATTTTTCAAGCCAGGCCTTATTGACACTCATTTTCTAAAGTCAGTATAGCAAGTGTCAGTGTTCTTATCTTTAAAGGATCCTAAATCAGAATCACTGTACCTTTACCAAAATTAACTGAACTAAAATTAAATGATTCTAACTGATGTTGTCCAATAATAACACCATTAACAGTATGGTTTTGGTACTGTAATGCTCTGGTGAATCACTTACTGTAAATGCTGCAAAATGATTGTTTGGAAATGTTCTCACAAAGAAGGGTATTTTATTGCTTTCATAAAAATAAGTCCATTAAATAAAAAGATTTCTGTATGAAATAGCAGTAAATTTAAAACTGCATTGACCTTGAATAATTATTAGTGAATGTAATATGAATCTGTAAGAATGGAGTTTAAACGATGACAGAAGCATGTTAAAATGTAATGTGAAGGGTTTCTAATGTGATGTTGTTTTGCAGAAAATGAAATATCTGCTGCACTTGTATTACTAATGAAAGCAACACATTAATAGTAAATACAAAGCTGGAACTAATCCTAAATTAGCTAATTAACATTTAATGATGGTCTTTCATAGCTCTGTATCTTAGCTTAGTTTGGTTTTGTTCTGCCCATTATTGTAAACAAACTTTTGCTCAAAGTGCAGTTGGACCCCTGCCTTGAGAGGAAGCACCAAACTTTTTGTCTTTCCGAAAGGAAACTCCACCCATCAATCTCATATGTCACCAGTTCGACTAGTTAAATAGGTCTCTTTTTCCCCTGTCGTTTCTTTGTTTGGTCCTCCTCCTCCCTGCCTCCACCCATCAGCGAGCCTTGTCTAAGGGGACGGTGGCCCCAAGTTCCACTTTTCTTACCCGCTGGCCGAGTCATTCTTAATCTCTGTATGGCATTCATCTTAACTTGGCCAGCATAGGGGCGGCTATCTAGCTCCAGTGGATAAGGCCATGGGCAAAATTGTAATATGAATGTATTATATATCTGTCGGTTATCATGTTCATGTCAGGCATAACTGTTTGACAATTGTTCATGTGCCATCAGGGATTTCTTCACAACCAATAAATTCTTATTTTCTACTACTAAGTGGATGTCATCCTTTCAGAATTAAAGGTTTTCTGCGTGTCTGAACGGTGATGTAGAACATTAGGTAAAATGTTTGTCAATTTGACTTTTAACTCTGGTTGTATGATTTGAGCATTTGACATCATAAGTGGATCATTGTGATTCCCTGAACTTAAAGGCAGAAATATAGTGAAGACCGCCATATAACAAAATGTAGTGCAACAAGTTAAGTTTTTACTTTGCTTGCTACCAGGGTTTAGGGGCATATTTTGTATTATTTGCATTTGTGACTGCCTTAAGCATGTGCTGCTGCTGCATTCTAGACAGAAGCAGCTGTTTGCTCTGTATTCCAGATTGAATTTGAAACGAGAGAGAAGTCTGCTCAGAGAGAGTAAACTTGTAATTAACAGGATATGGCTGCCAAAGGAAATTCTTACAAAAAAAAAAAATTAATGTTTACTCAGTTTTTCTTTACTGTTGCATATTCCTTAAGTCTGGCAGCGGAGCATTATTACAGTGCTTTCACTGGGAGATCTGGTGTAGTTGTGTAGTGTAGTTTAATATGTAAAGTTTCTACATATTTTGTGCCAGTGTCTCTAGCTTTCATTTTCATTTTAGTATTTATGTACGCAAACAAACAAACAAACAAAAAAACATACAAAAATCTAATTCACCTTTACCATAATGAATTTTCATGTCGGAAAATCTATTACCCACAAAGTATGGCAATATATAATATTTACTGGAATTATTTGGGGTACAGGTACATTTGATAATGTATGGGGACCCATTACATGTAGTAATATTAGCAAATCTTTTAGCATTGCATAATAATAATGTACTTCATATCTGTACTGGCTAAAATATTGTCAAGGAGCTAATGTAATTGTGCAGGATTTTAAGACATATGTCCTTGCTAAACTTGATACTTAAGTAGCCACTTAAATGAAAATAGAGGTAATCTTGGAAAGATCACGCATTGGAAATGAATGCCGCTCACTCTATTTTTTAAAAATAAAATTGGAGTCCTCGAGGTCTAAGGTTGTTTGTTTAAGATGGGTTGGAATGTCAATGACATTTTAAACAGTTGTATGAAGCCAGTTGCCAGTTTTCTGTACAGTTACAGACATTTACTGCAAATTTTGTCCTAACCAGACACATTAACAATTTCCTCCTGTAGCACATGTCGTTCGGTCAAGTCAGGTGTTGGTTTTGTCCAGATATCCTGTGATGTTTTTCAGAGCATTTACACTCTAATAGATCTTATTAGTTGCATTAAACACTGGAGTAAACTCTTTGTAGATATGATCCTTTATATAATAATATGTGAATAAAGTACTATGTTATTTGCAATTTAAGTCTACATGTATACCCTAATTTAATCACATTGGGTTTTTATTTTTGTTTGGTGTTTTTATAGTATATATATATATATATATATATATATATATATATATATATATATATATATATATATACTCAAACTTTTGACTGGTTCTCTCTCTCTCTCTCTCTCTCTCTCTCTCTCTCTCTCTCTCTCTCTCTCTCTCTCTCTCTCTCTCTATCTCTATATATATATATATATATATATATATATATATATATATAGATGATGTTTGAAGGTACTTTCACTTTAGCACAGATGGGCTTCTGTTAAAAGATGTATTCATGGATGGTCCCTTCAGAAATTCAGGTAGTTAAGAAGATGAGTAACAGCTTCTGTTCAGTTTTGGGTTTTGCAAGTTATTCAAACTAATTTGTTTATGTTCTTCACATTGTTTCAATGTTATCTTCTGATTGGATTTGTCATGCTGAAATCTATAGCAATAACTAATGCAATATAGTAATTACAGTTGGTATTCCTCAGAGCACTGTACTCATTGCTCTTCTGTTTCAGATATTTCATTAACTACGTGCCACAAGCACGCTCTCACACAGAGTATGACGACTTTAATTAGATACCCAGGAGACTACAGGGATCCCTTTGAATGTAGTTTGCTTAATTTAACTATGGTCTTGCTATAAACATCCAGGCAAACAAGTGTTCTTTCATCACTTTCATTTTAATTAACAGTCCCACCCTCACAAGTTATTCATGAACCTAAATTTTTTTTAATGATTACTTTTAATGATTGCTTTGGTCCTGATTTTGCAGAGTAGGAGCCTTTACTGGTAAATAAATAAATAAATAAATAAATAAATAAATCACTGCCTTTATGCATTTGGGATGCAGGCAAAGAAAATTCAATACAAGTTGCAAATCTTATTTTCCTCATTTGTGCTGTCTGTTTTGCAACCATGTCGGAGACTAACCCACTTGTTAATATCAATTGATCCAATCCACTTTAAGTAACAAGTTATCTTCATGTCTTAGTAAAAGAGTTTCAAGATGCAACTGCATTATATAAAATCACAACTTGTAATATCTATGTTAATTATGGGAGTTCTCTTGGCAATACAGTGAGCAAACACTCTGAAATGGAGATTAAGATCCAAGCTGCACTTGGCCCCAAGAGTCCAAGATCAGAACTTATATTACTTTGTAAGAGTACCTGAGTCCCAGGCCATGTATATCATATCGCTGATTATTTCCCAGGACAATCACACTCACAACACTTCTATTTTAAATTATGTATCTTGACAATATAGATTGTGAAGCTAGTCCTTTTTTGTGAGATCTATTTTTACTCTGGGTAAAACCTTTCACGGCTGAAGCTGCCTCCACTTATACACGTTTTCCCATTCACAATAAGAAATAATATGTGAAAAATGCATTAATAAGTTAAAAAAACATTACGTTCACTGAACAATTATTTGATAGCACCACAAATATTTATTACTGTGGTACAGTATACAGTAGAACTGAAACACTTGATGATAACAATGTATTTAGTATACCACAATATCAATAAACATGCTAGTATACCTGTAGAAGGAGGACATAACTGAAACTTTTAAAGAGTAAGTAGCTTCAAATTATCTTAGTTTAACAAAAAATACCATTTAGAAAAATGACAGTTTTTTAGTATCTGTTTTCCATCCTGAGCTATACAAAAGCTTAAAGAGTAAGTCATTTTATTGTGTCTTTACCTTTGTATGATGTTTGCAATCATTCCGAGGGGTCCCACAGCCTTTATGAGTGGACAAAACAATAACCTGTGTGGGACAGACTATTGGCTCTAGTCTGGATCCCACACCATGCAGCCGATGAGAAGTGCAGGGAACTAGGTGCTGTCTCAGTTTACTAGTAATAAAAGTGCTAAGGGTGAGGTGTTTTGGGCTGGACTGGTTGTCATGCTTCAGAGCCTTCTCCTATTCTAACAAAGGAAAAGGTACAATACCTCTAAATATTCTGTTATATTTATTTTTCTCTAGTTGCATATAATAGTGCTTTACATCAGCAGCAACACTTATCCAGGAGGTAAATAATTAAATGACCTGAATAACTTTTTTGAGTATAGTTTGTCAGACAAGTCCAAAATTCTTTTGATAGCATTACCTAGGGGGAAGAAAAAACATGGGATATCTTGTGTGGGTTATGACTCATCTCTTATTCTTCATGTATTTTTGGAAAAGATAGAGCTGATTTTGAACAGATCCCTCTGCGCTTACATTAGCATCCCCAAGCTTACTCCAGCTGTCAGGAGAAGTTAGACTGCAAAGCTTCTGGTGTCATTGCCAGTCAGCACAGAGAAAGCATAGGAACAACTTCTGCTACATGAACAGAAAATAGAAATCCTGTTTGGCAGTAGTTTCTGTTTTGAAGAACAATGTACAAATACTTTTTTTTTTTTTTTTTTTTTTTTTTACTGCTTCAGAGGTTTCTTTTCAATTATTTTTAGGGGTATGTTATAATAAAATTGTTCCTTCAAATTGTGAGCAATATTGGTTTTCCCAATTAGCTTTATTTAAGTCTTTACCTCACATTAGGATTACCTTATTAAATAAAGTATCTTCAAATATCATGCATTTCCATTTGTATTTTATTCTGTTTGCTATGATTGGCCACATTTACAATGAAAATAGAGTGCTAACCAAGGTTTTTAATAATTAGCTCAAGCAATAGGTACCCCTTCTGTTCTGTTGACGATCTTTGATTCTTTGCTTGTACTTTATACTTCAGTATATTTTAACTTATTTTTTAGTAAAAATGCTAAACTATAAAATGGGCATCAAGTTGGTTGTGCTACAGTAACTAAATATTTCACATAGAGTTTTTCAACTTAATACATACAAATCATAAACTTCAGAAAGGAATCTTAACCATAAGGGAGCAACACAAGTTCACATTCTCAATTTTTTTTTTTTCCCGGGGAGACAGAAACTACTTACACAGAGTGTTAAAGGGTCACTCCAAAAAGTCAACAACACACCATGATCACACATGGAAGGAAGCAAATTCTGTCATCTTAATCATGACAGCTATTTATTTTGGCTTTTCTGCTTGTGTGGCTGATTCACATCTTGTCGTCCCCAGCCTGCAGCAGCCAAACAACAACTTTCCCTCCAACATGCTCTCAGGTTTGTGTCTGACAGGATCACAGAAGTAGTTGAACTGGTTCAGCTTTCCTCCCTGCAAAAAAGACTTGCTGCATGGAGCTACCTGTATACAGTCTGCAAAACTTAATTGGAAGGTGAGTTGGATTGGATAAAATGTTCATTGAAACCAAGACTGTAGGAGCCACTGCCACGTAACATTTTAAATACTACAATGTAAGGCTATTGATCAGTATAATTAGGAGACTTCTTGATTTTGTCAATCTACTGTAGAACTGGTAAGGGTTTAAAAAAAACTTCTAAAGTTGATTATTATAGTATTTTGTACTTTTTTTCAAATGCTCCAAAAAATCATCCCGGTTTCGCCCAATGGATTGTTAACTAATGCTTTAAAATAAATTTCTATTTTACCTGTAATGACATTATTCTTTGTTATTTTTACCATACCAGTAGCAATATTGATACAGCTAATAAAACTCTGATTATCATGTCTTTAAAAGAAAAGGAACAATTTAATGGTTTTGTAAACCTCAGAAATAATATTGACATTGATGTGCAGTACCACATTTAGTTTCTAAAAGATTTATGTTTATTAGAATTAAGTCAGTCATTGCTTAGTAAATATGTCCTTCTTCCAGTAAATGAAAAAGAAAACTGAAACATGAAATTACTGGGTAGCGCACATAGCTTTATTGAACTATAACAAAGATGAATTGTTCAAAATAATTACTTGCAGTATAATTATTATAACACTGTTAGTTCCTTCAGTGGACAAACTCATATATGTCTTTTAATACTGTGTAAAGAACATCCTCCATAAAAATACTGTATGCAATACAACCATTCTAAACACATATTGCTGGCACTGAATGGGGATAATGAGATATGCAATCACAAAACAGTTTTCACATCTCAGATTGATAGAGGAGCTCTTTAAAATGATATCCACTGAAGAAGATATAAAACCATTGGTTTGTAAACATTTTGGACACCAGACCTACCTACAAAACCTACCAACTGCAACTACACCAATAAAAAAAAAAAGATATACACCATTAATGTTTTGTGTTAAATGTTCGTTTTAAACTACACCATAAAAAAAAAAAACAATATATATATTTTTTTTTAGTAAATACTATGGTGCAGGAAAGCACAACAGGTAATGTACTTTTTGGCACCTGGAGGTACATATACAAGTACTGTTAAAACAAAGCAAAATAAATTATAACAAGCAAGTGCACTGGTTGATAACAAACCAATCTGGCATATGGTGTTTTAGATTTGTCAATATAACCTCCCTCACAATTCCACCAAATAAAATTAAAAAAAAAAAACACCAAAATAGTATACATTTATTTTTTGTTACCATAAGAAAGATTTTCTGCACAGAAAAAGATGCCCTCCCCCATCCCATATAACTACTTCTGGAAATGGAATGTAGCTCAGTGGATTTGGCATACAAATTTAGCAAAGGCTGTATTAACTTGTAAAATTTGGTCCATTCTCAACTGTACTATACTGTACTGTAATCACTAGAAACGGTTTACTTTGTTGTGTCACCACAACTGTTCTGCAGCATTCAAAACAACAAAAATATAATTTTTTATTATTTTTTTTTTATTTTTACTTTTACTTTTTTTGTTTACTTTTATTCTAAAAAAATGGATTGAACCTTTGTAGGAGTAAATGTTAGTAGTTTGTAAGAAATGTCTTTTTTTCTTATTATTATTTCTACAAACCCACTGGAAAATAACAGGTGGGGGTTATTGAACTCTCCCAATTTATGTTTTATTCTTACTTCCAATCCAGGCGGAATCTGTTTTACTGAAGGCGATGTCACTCAAGCAGCAGTAAGACATAACAGATATCAGTTAGTCATATGAAACTTTTTTTTAATACAAGATACAAGGCATCAGCAAGTCCAGGGAGGCTGGCAGGCCAGCCTACTCCCTGTGGATATCCTCCTTCCGGATTATTTTGTAGGTAATCCAGTAAAAGATGTTAAAAATTAAGAAGGCTAGGGGAAAGGCAGCCCTGGATACTGTGTCGATCCTCTTAGCTCTGTCGACAAATTTCCTTTTAATTGTATCCGAGTCATTAGGGGGTGGGGGTTTGGGGTTGGGAGGTGCTGCTTTCACTGCAGTGCCATCCTTGACTTGCAGGCAGTGGCCCATTCCATAGCCACTGAAGTTAAAACGGCTCTCCCGGATGGCATCTTCATCCTAGAAACAAGGGAAAAGGATGAGCAAAAAACAAACCTGAGCCTTTTTAAAGCTCAGTAAAAGTTATGCATTACAGTTAACATGCATGAAGCATTTTACTCCCAAAACCTCTTAGTTTCTATAAGGATAAATATGCCTGTTAATGTGACAAACTTAACAATACACAAGCATTATTTGTGTTGAATGGTCTATTTCAGGTTTTGTAACCTCCTTCTTTAATACAAATACATACACAATCTCCTTTAATACCAAGTGGTGCTATTGACTCTTTTGGAGTAAATTACTTTGTGTGTGTCTTATTTCATATAATAACATTGTAATGACTCAGTACAACCCCCTGTTTAATTGCAAAATTAACATTTTAGGGACTTAACATCTTGTGTAGTTGCACTGTTTTTACACACGTAGTTGTGTGTTTACAGTGTAATTAGTTTGTAACCACATATGCACTAACGGTGTCATCACGGTGTAATTACAAATGTTACCAAATAGAAAATGCATTTTAAAGCTGCAGTTTCCTTAAATCATGTTCAGTTTTACTCCAAAAAAACAACAACAACAACAACAACAAAAAAATAAAAAATTCACGGCGTCCTTCCAAAAGTTTCCATCAGGAAAGTTAGTGTTATTTTTCTGTAGAGATACACTCCTCACATTAAAACCTGAAAGCCATTCCATCACGTGCCATTTTCCTATTCTAGCACTGTGTATTTGCTTTCGTGGTGCAGCAGGGCTGGTAGGTGACGTAATCACATACAAAGACATAAGCCTGATATACGCTCCTTGCAATCACATACAAAGACATAAGCCTGATATACGCTCCTTGTACAGCGGTATTGGCGCTATGCTTCAGTGCGAGAGGGCCTGGGTTCGTGCCCGCCCTCCCCCTGTGTGTGGATTGCCTCGCCTTGTGTGAGGCGCCTGACTACAGGAACCGAGCTCGCTACACTATCATATACAGTACTTACTGTATTATTTACTAATGTGGATAAAGTACAAAAGTCTGAGCTGTAGTAGCTTGAGCCACAACAACATGCGTATATGTTTTTTTTGTTTTGTTTTCTCCCAGAAGCTTTCACACGGAGTACATCTTGCCATCTCAATAAGCCACAGATACTTCATCTCCAATTATATATATATATATATACTCAATAAAACAGATTAGGTCCGAGCTTATTTGCTATGTGGATTTTGTCTGAGATTTCATGTTTTAGTAGTCATGTTTCTTTTAATCAAACATTTATATTCTGCCCCACCTGGGCAATCTAATTTAAATGTGTGGGCCCAAATGATGGTTTTCATTTTGATAATCTTATTTTGGGAGCGAAGATGGAAAAAACAGCTTTTGTATTCCAGCTCTTAATAATAAGATAAAACAAAAATAATGAAGAAATTGACCTGCAACAGGATATTAGTCTAGCAGCATTTAAAAAAAGCACCTTGTCTACTGGCCGTGACAACAGTTACTTGTCCAGAGCTGAAATATTTATGATTAAATAGTTTTAATGTGTTTAAATCTTTTTTATTGCATTATTAAGACTTATTAAAAACGTGATTGTTCAGACAGTGACTCTTGTTCAGAACCCCTAATACTTGTAGTACATTACTAATAACTGCCAATTTAATTTCGCTACATTTTGATATAGTATGTTTTACGTGTTTGTAAAAAACAACCTCATAATGGAAATAATGGTAACTCTTTATATTGCTTGGCAAATTAATATTAAATAGATATGCAATTGCATGTTAAATTAATGTTAAATTAATATTTAATAAATATGCAATTGATATTACATTTACGTTTAATTATTCCTTGTTACTTTCCATTGACATTTAAGTCAGATTAAGTGTATTTTCAATAAAACATGTAAACAATGGTAAATTATTACATATTTTCAAGGGTAACAAAACGTAATATAAATGGACATGATATGCAATTACATTTTCAATCAACATTTAGCAAGAAACCAGCTATTGATAGCTATTAAATATTAATTTAACATTAATTTAATATGCAATTGCATATCTATTTAATATTAATTTATGCCACGCAATATAAAGCATTACCAATATATCTATGTTGTGGAAATACACTAAACAATCCCCTGATGTAGTTCAAACAGTAAAAGCCAATATGCTTACCTTGTTCTGTCTTCTCTGCCTTTTTCTTAGACGGAGAAACTCTTTGTGCTGCCTAGAGACAAAGTTAACCCCTGCATATTCCAGCAATGCAGCAAAAACAAACAGAAGACACACTGCCATCCAAATATCAATTGCCTTCACATAGGAAACCTGGAAAATAAACACAGATCTGTTAGGTACTGATTCATCATGGGGTCTCCGCCTGGAGTTTGACTTTTCAAATAGACAGGGAGACATTCACAAAGCCATTTACTCCAAAGTGTCATTATCACTATTTGAAGTTACAAAACTTGTATTAAACAATCTAGGTATTTAATTGAACACTTAGACATTCTTCAGTTGTTTACTCAACGAGTTGCTCCCCACCTCCCCCCCCCCCCAGACAGGTGGTGGGTGGGAAACCGACAGGGTCTCCTCATTGCGCAACAGCCAACCTTGCTGGCCAGGTACCAAGTACATTCAGCGAGATAGTGTGTCTGTGTCTGTGTTTGTGTTTGTAAAAACTGTGCGTTTTGCAACAAGTAAATGGCTTGTCCATTCAGTTTTATAGTTTACGGTTGTCTCTTTAAAAAGTTTAGTTAGCACTGCAGATGGGAGTTAGCTGTAGTTTGTTTTGTTTTGTCTTCTTTCTGTAACAATAAAATTGCATAAAAGCTCTTGAAACACTTCAATCTTGTGTCTGGGTCTTCTGCAAAAGGTTTACTGAACCTTTGAAGAAGTGAATTGTTTCACATAATTATAGAGCATTGGTATACATTATGAGCAACAACAGCTGGGCAGAACTATACTTCTGAGATGAGAGAGCTGCTTGTTCTTAAGCATGGCTTTGTTTTATTAACTGGAAATATGTGGAAATACACTTTGCACTATTAGAAGTACGAACTGTTATAACACTTTGCGCATTTCATCAAGTGTTAGTTTAATGATGCAAATTGAACCTCCAGGGGCTGATGATGTGCTATTATCATATAAAGATGCTAAATCTTTCCATTTACAGTTTTACACAAACCTGTTTGTTAAAAAATAAAGCCACAAACATATTTACCTTTTTATTTACTTACAGGAGTGCCAACAAAAGTTTTTCTTTTTTTTTTTTTAATTCCTTTTATTACCTCTTGCTAGGTCTTTTATTATCAAATAACGCAGAGCACATTTGTTTTCAGTTTGTATTAAAATTGTAACTATCTCTGTACTTCGTATAATACTGGGTATATCAGCATTGGAGTCATGATGTTATAACGATAAAAGGCACTGGCACTGGCAAGACTGTTGCCCAAATGCTGGAACTGCTAACAGACCAGCATCAGTCAATGTAAATGCAAAGTATGGCCAGTGGGCCAGGAACATAAGAGGCAAGAAATTTCATATTGATGTTTTGACAGTGTGTTTGTGTCTGCAGTGGCATCTGTGACTGTTATCTCACTGCTGGATTAACTCCTTCACCAGCAACCAGTTTAACCTGTGTACCTATTGAGAACTAATTAGCAATAATAGAATAAAGACATAAGCACACTTAAATACAAGAAACATGTGATTGAAGTTTATGGTGGGTACCCTGACTAGGTACCTGGTTCCTTGATACTTAATTTAAGCCACTCTCTGTACTGTAATGCTTTGTTATCTTAAGAAGCAAACACTAAAAGATATTGTGTTGTGGTTTCTACATGTTAATGAGGTCAAACGTTTGGATGTCAAAAAGCTATAACACTGCCAAATTCTTCACTGAGCTAGGTGACTTTGTTTTCCACTGAGTAAGATGTCAAGAGCATCTGAAACCTCTGTTATGCACAGAAGCACTTCATCATGTTCATTGTCTACCTGTCAATTTATGATTGAAACCTTGTTTTACAGACCACGATTTGCACTACTCTTAGACTACCTTACGTTCTATAAGGTAGTTCAAGATTCATGGCACTCTGCACCTGTCATGAGGGTTTTTAGTTCTGTAAGAACAGATTAATGATGGTATGCGGTGGAAGCAATGTCCAGTTGAAGAAAGTTATAAAGAGACCATTCTGGTGCGTCAGAGGATGTGGATCCACATAATTTAACACAATGAGGAGCCTTCTTTCTGAACACAAAGATTAAATTGATGGAGATCTGCATCATAAAAAAAGAAGTGCAACTAAGCAAAAGCAGCAAGCGAGAAGGAGAACAATGCATCCTATTGAAATCTGCTGCCTGTATCTCTTAACGCAAACACATCACACACTTGCACAGTTGTGTTATTCCCATTCCTAGGTTGTCATGGCAGCCTTTCAGTAAGATAAAAGGAACTTCTGCTACTTTGAAAAATAAGTCAGCAGTGTAAACCATTAAAGCATTGCTTTATAAACATTCTTCAGTGATAGTGAGGGTATAAAAAAGGTGGGTTTAGTCAGCTTTTTACTCCAACAGTCAAGTAGAAGATATAGGGTCTTGACATTGCGTAAGATATACAGTGTGAAACTGTAATGCACTCTGGTAATTTACTATGATGTGTGTTTTCATGAAGAAATTACTAAACCTGATCCTAGTATCTGAGATAATGAAATAAGAGAGCTCATAGAAACTGCACGTGCACAGCAAATTGAATGCAGATCCATACTATATTACCATATTACATATACTTTTATTGACTGTTTTATTGTTGTAGATGAACACTAAACATTTTAACAATTAAATTCAGCACAGCATATGTTTCTAAAAGTTTCTAATAAAACGTATACAGTTTAAATTTCACTGTATTTGTTTTTGAATAAATAACACTGGGGCATGTGAGATGAGTATAGAATCTTTTAGAATCTTCTATTTTGCATGTCTGCTGTTCACATTTCATTTTCTAGGGATCATTTTGCATTTTAAAAAAAGCTCACTCAATACACAGGGGTATACCTCAATGTACATTTTTTCAATATGTAATGGTCACATGCATATGATGCATGTAGGGAAATGATATATGCCAATTAAGTAACCTTGTGTGTGTGTAGATGGACTGTACGTGTGCCTGTGAATTGAGGCTGGTGGATTGTGGGACGAGAGCAAAGGTCTCATACAGCAGTCATTGACTTGTGAGTAAGCAGACATTAATTGATTGGAAATCCACTGTAATAAACTTTTCTAGCTATTTTTAGCTATTAAGAAATTTACTGTATATAGGATGTGGGTTCCTGCCAAAAAGGCATCTGGTGTTGCAGAACCCACATCAGATCACATCTTACTCTGTCAGGCTTGAGTGAATGTTTGCTCAACCAGTGGATCTACCTGTGTTAACCAGCTACGCCTGTTTACCAAATCAAAAATGTGTGTGGCAGGGCAGAGGTCCTGCTAGTGTAAATGGTGTGTGGGAGAATGTAAGGTTGGCAGGGGTGGGGTTAAATCTGTTCCTGCCAGCAATCACATGTGTGGCCATTCTCCAATTAGGTAATTGAGTGCTAACTGGGTAGCTGGCCACGTGTATAAAAATGAAGCAAAATCCTTTGTTTGTTGGAGTAGTTTGTGCTGTGATTTTTGTATTGTTTAGCAATGTGGTAGTGAAGGCTAAGGCCCAGCCTACAAATAGTTATTTTGTTTACACCTTTTATTTTGGCCCTCGTGCCGTGTTTATTTTGTTCCTGTGGTTTGTGTTATTTTGTTATATAAACATGCGCATTCGTGTGGGTCTAATTCCTGCCGGGAGCCAGCCTGGGCTGTGATGCTACCCTGTCACAGTGCTATTAAAGGATTTCTCCTGTCCCACAATCTTTTTTACATAATATATAGATGTCTGTAAAAAAAAGAATTGGCAGAGAATGAAACAACAAAACGAAAGGCTGAGGCATTAAATATGTAGGGCAGCATTTTGATGCAAGTGAAAAAGCAAAGGCAAAAACATATAATCTTTAAAGAATAAAACAATTGTATATGTAGGATTTTTGCTTTGTAAAAAAAAAAAAAAGTTATTCCTTTTTGAAATATTGATTTTGCTCTTGCTACAAAAAACAGGGCCCCTAATACCAAAAAAAAAACAAAAAAAAAACTTGACATTAGTAAACACAGCACAGTATGTATCAGCCAGCATCCTTCAGAAAGAGCTATTTGTTTAGTTTAGAAAAAAATAAACATCTGAATCTGCTCAACTATTGCTGTAACCTTCACTTGTTTGTTTGTATCTGCTTAATTTGCATTTCACTCAATAGATTTCTGTGTGTTGGTGATGGCTATCACCCAAGTGTTTCCTCATCGGTAACCATGATACAATACAGATTTGTTAAACTAGCACAGTTCTGTGGGAACCTTTCCCCCACAGGCACATAATGTACTTTTATATAACACTGCCAACACAATAGGGGTCACAGAAAACTAGAGGAAAGTTAACAGCAGAAGGTCTTTGCCAAAGATGCATTTTTCTATATTATTTAGACCATACCGTACACTGGGTTTGTGATGAAAAATAAACAAATAAATGCATTTCTGCTCTATTGGCACACTATGTAATATGCTGTTATGCTGTATTGCTATTTTACATTGCTATGATTAGCATCATTTGAAGGTTATTCATTAGAATACATACATGAAGTGATAACAAAAGAAACAAGTAGAATTTCCATTAATAGTACCATTTTAAAGACTAAGAACCATAACAATATTATTGTACTACTGTGTTGTATTTGCCAGATTAAGGCTGTAGATAGCAGATGTACACATTTGGTACAATCATTGAAAACTCTGTAATGTACTATACAAAAACATTACTCAGCTGTTAATTAGTGGAGGAACCTTTAATATTATATCAGTTATAACACATTATATATTTTGTGAGTTCTGTAAAAACTCCTCCAAGATCCAATAAAGTTACCCTTCTGCTGTTCTTAGTATAGCTATGAAAAGAAGCAGGTCTAAGGCAAGCTAAATTATCATTTAGAGATATCTCGAAATGCATTTCAAGATACCTCAAATTGAATTGCAGATATCTCAAACTAACTCGATTTCAAGACATCTCAACTTCAATTTGAGATATCTCATTACATTCTGGATCTCAGATTGACTTCCTGTTCTTTTGAATTTGAGATATCTTGAAATCAGGGTTAATTTAAGATATCTTGAATTGAATTTAAGATATTTTGAAATGCATCTGAAATATCTCATTTAAAGCTCCAATTATAGAGATCTCGAAATGGAGCTTTAAATGAGATATCTCAAATTCAATTTAAGATATCTTGAAATGCATTTTGAGATATCTCTAAATGATAATTTGGCTTGCCATAACAGGTCTCCCTCACCATAGTGTATGGCCAAATACTGACTATTATATTGTATTAAGTTTCATCTCAATAATGTTTTTTTTTTTTTTTGTTTTGTTTTGTATATAAGTATACATGCTCGATAAAGAGCATCTAAACAACTTTCTCAGTTGAATCATAAATGCTGATTATATATCTCGGCTTAACCATGAGAGTGGTATGAATGTAAAATATGTACCCAATTTACCCATTGCTGCCTCTGGAATGTTTTACAAAATTGTACTATCTTTGCCTGTCAGTTAGCCATTTGGAGTAAGCTGTTTTTATATAGTTTTTTTTTTTTTTTTTTTTTTTTTTTATGTGACATGATCCTAAATAGCAAAACACTTTACAAAATGGATTGCTTGAAAAGCAGGTTACAACACCTATCTTAAAATTGTGTTTAAAATAGCAGACATTGCATTGTTGTTAATTGAGAACTTGGATGTATAACCTGAAGCATTTGACTACTAAAATACATGTTGACTGGCTTGTACCTGCAATCCATGTCTGCATCAGCCTGCCTGCCCATCTTTACAACCACCAGTTAAAAATAACACATTTTACGGTTGTATTCTAAATTATTTCTTTACGAATGTGGTGACTATGTGAGCACGGGAAATTCACTAGATTGATTCACGTGCAGTTGTACCGAGACTCCAATTGAATGATTGATTAGCAATCGAGTCTCGGTACAGCTGCATAAAGCAGCATGTTTTCACTCACTCGAGGGTTGTGTGTTCGGGAAGTGGAGAATGGGTGAGAGAGAGAGAGAGAGAGAGAGAGAGGAGAGTGGAGAGTTAATTTAAAATAACAATTGCTACAGCGTGCTGGAAGTGCCAGCATGGTACTTGTTTAGTGTTCGTCCACTTGTTTGTCTGTTTGTTTACTGTTCTGTGGTTTTGTTTGTCTATTTATTTTGGCAGCAGCTCATTCATTCATTATTTTACTCGCAGTGCTGTGTATTCATTTCTGATCTGATGTCACCCACTACAGCCGTCTTTGTGACAGGACCCAAGATTAACCTTGAATTTTTTTTTTTTTTTTTAATATTTGGACTGCAGCGATACTGATACAAATATGAATTTTAGATCATTATCAGTAATGACAGATCATATTTTTTCATTCAGTGTTTGTCAACTTTTGCTTACACTATGGAAAAACAATTGGTCTTGACCCAGTACTCGAATCAAAGTACAGCTGAGAAACTCATTCTGACCTTCATGAGCAGTCATGCATGTTACAAAAGCAGAAAACTCAGCTGTTAAATGTCCAAATCTCTACTTTATTCCCAGAACGGAAAAATACCATTTTATTTCTTCCATCTACTCTGTGGTGCTGCTGCACATTGTATGTATATATATATGATGCAATACTTGAATGTCACTTACCAGTACGAATACAACATTTGTAATTTTAATAGGGGTTAGCATTCAGTTACTCAAATACAAATGAAAAAAAAAAAAAAAGATTAAATTATGGTAATTTCCTGAATTTGTTTTAAAACTTTTAATGTACTTGCCGTGACATGAGAGTTGTAAAATCAAAACACAAGCAGCTTTTTATCTTCGCTTGTGCTGTGCTGCCATTCATATACAGTAAAAGCTTATGTGACTTGGCTAGAAAACAGGTTCTTTTAGAAACCACTTTGCGGAGTTCACACCCTTTAGACAGATCACATTGTACCAACAAAGGAAGGTAAACCACTTCTGAGAGACAAAATGTACTCTAGGGTTTCAAAGATGAAATGCATTGAAAAGTATTTGTCTGCACAACAGAAAAAAATCATAGACCTGTAAAATAATACAATACTTCTGAAGAGAGAAGCCCTTGAAGGTACTTCGATTTGTAGTAAAGAAATAAGATGCCAGCATAAAGCACAGCCTTTGTATAGTTTCAATCTTCAGATACAGTTGACGTTAGAATAACTACTCATAGGACCTTTATTTATGTATTTATCAGTAATATTATAACAGAAAAAATGAGTGTATTATGTCATCAAATTCTGGTAAAAATGTCAATCTGATCAGTTGCTAAATCAAACAAATCATATGTGTTTTGTTAATTGGATTTTTCAAGCTTTCTAAATTTTACCTGTAATCATGATGGGGTTTTTTTTGTTTGTTTTTTTCTTTTAAGTTGAAAACAAACTTTACACTTTGAAACAACCTTTAAAGCAGCATTAAACATGGTTTTGATAGCATAAAAAATGTATCATGATTTTACTCTAAATTAATCGATAGCTAGTCTCACTAGATAATATCATCTGTGTATCACATATAATAAGCAGAGGAGAACAAAAGGCTGTGGACCCAGGCTGTCAAATTCATGGTCTCTAAGGATGTTGCTGCCAATGCTGTTTGATACTGAAGCCACTCTAATGAAAACTCTGTGCAGAGACATCACATTATAAGGAGCCTTTTGCCATGGCAACCCCAGAATTCATCCAGCCACACTCTGTATTTCACAAGAGCCATTAAAGTCCAAAATAGAATATCTGTCCTAACAGCCTGTGGAAGGGTGGTGGGTAATTCACTGACACAGGAGACAGACAGGTGGATTTGGCAACACCGCACAGGTGCCCAGTTTTATTTTCGGGGTGCTGTTTTTCAGTTTATCCCGCAGATGGCGCTGTGGGTCCGTGGTCTGATTTACCGACGATGGTAAACAGAACCACTGGCATACCAAGCGATGGTACACAATACTGGCGCCTTGCAGGTGCTCAAAGAAATAATAATGAAAACAGAAGGCAAAAATAACAAGGGAAAAAATAACACAATAACAAAACTACAAATAAAAGGTGCTGCACTCTGCAGCAATATCCCGGTCGCCGCTGCCTGTGCGACCTGGATCTCCGTCCTACTCTGCCGGCTACCTAGCCTGCTCTGTTATATTTTTAAGGGGTCTGCTCAAGGGTTCCCCGCTCTCACTGTCTCACTGTGACACTTTCGTGTCTTTTTCTCTCCCGGCTGGTTCTCGGTCCGCAACCAGCGTTTCCGCACTCTCAGCGCGTCTATAAGGGCAGACCTGAGGAAACAGCAGAGTGTTATTTTATAGGACCAACAATCTCCCAAGACTCGCCTCTCAGCCATTCAGAGAGGGGAAAAGTCCACACACCCACTTTCCCACCTCCCCGTGTCACTGCCATGACTCACAGGCGGTTGTTGGGTGACTGCCGCCCTCTTCCTACAGCCCGTGAACACGCCAGCAGAGTCAGCACAGATCTCTCCCTGCTACACAGCCATTTGAAAACATGGTCACTGATTGGTGCAAACTTATGGACTATGCATACATCACTGCAAGTAATTCCCAGGTAAATCACAAAACTAGGAAAATAGTGCAATTTGCAACAGTTGACTGACCTTTGGAAGAGAAGCTCTGGAGCCTGAACTTTGAGTAGTCATGGTTAGCACTGTTGTGATGCCCAGGGCAACTCTAGCGGGGGCAGCATCCATGTTAATCCAAAAGGATACCCAAGACAAAATGACAATCAGCAAGCTTGGAATGTACATCTGGATTAAATAATATCCCATCTGCCGCTCAAGGTGAAACTTAACTTCAATGCAAGTGAACTTTCCTAACAAAAAGAAAGAAAAACAATCATTCACCATTTTCTCCTGAAATTTTCATGTCTGTTTGAGTTGGGTGGGGAGGGGGCTGTTTATGTTTTCACAATGTTAAAGAGTCTTCCATTCGAACAAAGACAATATTTCCAAGAACCGTTCCTGGAGGATTCTGCCATTTGGTATGTATGTCTCAAATTTAGAGGGATAACAGAAGAACACATTTGAAACTCTTAAAACCCTTGACATCATATTAACCTATGTACCACACTGGCTGTTTAACATTTATATTACAGTCATTTACATGAATACAAGGTTGTTTTACACAAGAGGCTTTAGTTGGAAGAGACGAAAGTTATGAAGAACTTAAGAACATACCTGTGTTATAATGCTTTGTGCAGTAACCAAGCTCCTTCTCATCTTTCAGGATAAACTGTGGCAGGGTTAAACCATCAGCTACTTGCACAGGACTTTCATCCAGCCATTCAAAGATCAAATCATTCATTGTATAACCAACTAAAGAAAACAAAGCATTTTTTTGGTATTATGTTGCATTATGTCACAGTGATAAGTCCCCTGTACAATTATAAATACTATATTCCCAATACTATATTGTTTCTCTCCTTTCTGACCATGCGAGAAAGTGGCTAGATGTGGGAAACTGGGACCGTGCTAGTCACAAAATGAAATGGACTGATCGGCTCAGCTTTTCCACAGTGGATATACATCATCATCATCTAAGTCAGTTTTTAAACAGAATCTTTGGAAATACAGAATATTGACAGAAAATATATATATATATATATATATATATATATATATATATATATATATATATATATATATATATATATATATGTTTAACACAGTAAAGGCATAGCCAAGTACAATAAAGGATAGTGGGAGCATGGTAAAGCATAGGTAAAAAGTATGGGATACCAGGGTAAACTATGTTAAAAGCACAGTATAACAACGGAAAAAGTATGGTAAAATTGCAAAAATACCTCAAAAAAATAATGTGATAAATATTTATAAGGGTCTTAAATAGACCTGGAGTCGGGCAAAGGGCAATTCTCTAAAGTAAACCATTGGCAGTTTTAATGTTGTGCATTTAGAGAAATAACAGTTAACAAAGCCTGTTTCATATTTGATGAATTTACCCTTATCCATTCAAATGCATCTTTCCTCATAAGATTCACTGAGAAAAGGCACACAGCAAGCTCTAATTACTATGTCTGATCTATTGTCTATTTAAACACTATCACATTCAAGCATCTTTGCACATCACTGCAAATACCTGCCGAAGCTTTGCAACCTACATTCGGAAATTGTGTGATGTGATTCTGCAGTTTGGCATCTTAATAATTCTGATTACATCATTTGTTTTGTTTGAAGAACACACTTTGACAGTTTAGTACGATCCTGCACAAAGTTCTTTACTATTGACTACAGTATCAGCAGAAATATGGTTTTTAATCTAACATTGTTTTCTGTAATGAGTGAAGAATCAGATAATTTATAATTGAAATGCAGTTTTTATATCCCTTTTCACAAAACAAAAGAACCCTAGTTTAACACAGGGTAGAGTTTTAGTCATAAAAGCTGTTGTATAGTTTTGTGTTTGTGTTTTACATTGGTTTTGTTTTTCATTGTTCAATATAGGATGCACTGGTTTGCTGTACCTCAATGCATGGGTTTTTAGACCTACAATATGTTTTTAAATGCAGTGAACTTTCTCAAGATATTGTCTTGCTTTGTTGACATTCAGCGAAATTGTACGTAACAAGGCCAAACATGATCAGGTTGTTCCTAATAAAATATTGTGTCAACGTCCTTTGCATGCTAAATTTGTCCGCTTGTACAGACTACTTGGGCTTATACCTTAATACAATTTGCTTCCAGAAGTTAAAAGCACTTGCTTTTTTTTTTTAAATTAAAGATGATTACTCATTCTCCGCAGTACTGATCAATCGATTTTTTCAATCGATCTGGAGTTGCCTATAGTAAATGGTTTTACAGACAATCTTCAGGAAGTCTGCGCTTATATGAAGTGTGCTGCACGCCAGTGCCTGTGCCTGTATTGCCAGTGACCACCAGTGACACTGAAGCACTGTTGCTGGTCTGCTAATCCAGTGAATTTGCATAATATGAACAGATAAACAAAAGGTATTATGGAGTGGCATGACTTCTTCACAAAATGCACTTGTAGTAGAATACTTATTAACAGCCATGTAACCAGGTCTTATCAGTTGTAATGCAGCTGCTTGTAACTGATTAACCATGACTGCTTATGAATGTACTTTTGGCTATTTTCTTTTCTAAATCAGTCATTTTGAATATCTGAGGATGGCAAGAAGTTTGATTTTTAAGTGTCTCTCAGGAAGTATCGCAAGCTCCAGTGAAATAAATTCTGCATTTAAAACAAAGAAATACAGTGTTTTACATAACATCAATTTAACATCAATGAGCCGAGTCTAAAGAAATGTTTTACAGAAACCTTTACTTGAGCATATTAAGTAATGTTAAGTAACAGTTTTTCCAAAGCTGCCTGCATAATCTCCCCGGTGCACATGAACACGAAACCTGGGATTACTCAGTGCAGGAGTCTGCAGCATCCCTGACACATGAGTCAGTAGCCTGTGTTATCTGTATTTGTGGGCTGGAGAGTGATTGATGAAGCTGGTATTCAAAAAGCATCTCACAAAGCTAAGCCTTTCTGATGATCACATGTAGAACCTTTTAGAATATAGATGAAGGTTATTCAATCGCCATTTACTATAATATACATGCTGGCTTTACCACTATGGTACCTTCAGTGAAAGACAAGCAAGACAAATCCTTAGAAGACTTGAAGCCAAATAAATAACAACATAAAAAAAAAATGTGGAAACAAGAGAAGTGCACCTGCTGCTGCACATACCTATTAGAAGCCTAAGAGGCCTTTGATACATTTTATTCTTGGCACAGCCTGCTGGCACTGAATACAACAATGTGCTCTAATTGTAACAAGAAAGCAGCAAGCAGCAAGTGAACAGAGGTATTGGCAAAATGGTGTTAAGACAAATTATATACATAAGGTAAAAAAAAAAATCTATCACTAATGAAATGTGGGTATTTGGTATTTGAACTATTTAATGAATAGACCAAATGCATCTTATTAAGCTCATGAACATGATTATCATAACATACCTGTAATAACAAGCACTGCTAATGTCCAGCTATGAAAATGAACAAACACATAGACACTAACAAATGGGATGATTTGTAGACACTCCCTCTATTTGGGTATGCAAATCATTCATTGTTATACGGTAACATATTGCAGCAGTATTAACTCATTAAGAAAATGACCCTGATGTCACTTATATCTTTGTCTTTCACTGGTGTTTTCTATTTTTAGTACATCCTTGAAATGTATTTTAAAGTTATACTAATGTGTAATAACTTACAGCTCTCCAATTGCATTGCACAGGTCTGAACATCCATTGGGAAGTTTTTCAAGTCCATTGGACAGGACAAGATGAGAGTCAGTCTGAAACACAAAGGTCAAAGCTTAGATTCTATTTAAATACAGTGTGTGTTCACAGTCACAACAATCCTAGTCCAAATAATCTAAACAAACACGTACACTTTTTTTTAATCAGAATTCACAATGATAGTAAAAGATATCATTTATTTATAGCAACATAGGGTTCATGCAGAATATAAATCACAGTAGCACGAAATATTGTTTTCATTGCAATTATAAGCTTGCATGGAGTTCATTTCACAACTCTGGTGACCAGTTCTTCCACTGAATCATTTTCAATTTCTATTTATTTACCATCATTTTACTCATACAGGTGGCTATCTCTAAGTGAAAAGCAAACAGTTACACGTAACCATACAGTTACTGAATTGTTCAAAGTCAGACACTTATAAAGAGAGAGAACCCTTATAAATGTTTACCACGATATTTTTGCGTGGTCATTTTGCAGTTTTTTATTATTTAATATGCTGTCTCATACCTCTCTGGTCTCATACCTCTCTGGGCTTTACAATGCTTACCCTTGCTTTGACATGCTTTCACTGTGCTTTGTTGCACTTTGCTATGCTTTTACTATGGGAAACTTTTATAAGGGAATATGCAAGAAGGTGCTGGGGAGCTGATGACCAACTAAGAATCTGGAATTGGCACAAATATGTATTGGTAACTGTGACAAAGTGCCCGCCCCTGTGTGTATTATATATTGTGTGTTAATGTTGGCGTATAGTCATTGGTACACGGAATATAAACGGGTCTGTGTAACACAAGTGTTTAAAATCTATATTTGTATTTAGGCACGAGGATTGCACAGCACTTCACGTGCAAGTAAAAAGTAATAATATGTGAGCACGGGGAATTGCACTTTATTAATTCACGTGCAGTAGTACCATGACTTCAATTGAATGAATGATTAGCAGTCGAGTCTCGGTACAGCTGCATAAAAGCAGCATGTTTTCACATACTCAGGGTTGTGTGTTCGGTGAGTGGAGAACGGGATTGGAGACGAAGGTAATTGTAAGAAAAATAGAAGCTCACCGTGTTTGTCTGTGTAGTCCGTATTTATTTTGGCGAAAGTGCCGTGTCCTGTGTTTTTGTGTGTTGCAACCTTTTTATTTCCTGACTGTTCACTTATTAAATGCTGAGCGAGACCATTCACTCAGCTCCACCAAACTCCACCTCTCTGTTGCTTATTTCCTAGCTCTGGTCTGACGCCACCCACTCCAGCCGTCTTTGTGACACGAACCCAGCAGGTATATAAAATCTCAGACAAGGTTGACTGTAAATACAGTAGATTAATTTAGGAGTACAGACAACAAACCATTGACTTTAGAAATGCACAGTATAGGATAGATTTAATGGACCTGTTTTTTATCTGACCATCTTAACTATCTCCTCAACCAGCACCAAGTCTCCTGGACAAGCACAATAAGCTTAAAACCAGAAAACAACCAACTCTGACCAGCATATACCAGAGCTGGTCACTTCTGGTGTTTGCCTTGTGGAGGTACTGTACTTTAAGGACTACTATGTGGAGATATTATGTGGTAATTTGAGTGTTTAAGTTTGTAAGACATTTAGGTAATTCCCCAGGTGTGCCACAAAAAAAAAAAAAAAAAAAAAAAAAAAGACTAAAATGCATTTTGCTTTTAGATCTTTCAAAAGCCCACAGTGATGTACAAAGCATAACACAACATTTTGATCTCTGTTAACTCCAGGGGTATATTCAGTTACATGTTACATGTTCTCAAAGGAATCCTATTTGCCAGAAGCACAGTGATAGATATTCTGAAACGCACAAATCTCCAATTGCTCAACCTAAAATCCAGACCTTACAATTCAACAGGACAATGAACACCCATACAATTTGAGTCACTTAGGACCTTAAGCAGAACGTTGTCAATCATTTTCTGTGGTCTGCTCACACAATGATTGAAGAATATTTGGGGAGCTTTCCAGGTCTGCTTCGTTCCTGAAATGAAAATGTGCTAAATGGCAAGGCTCAGTGCATATGGATTTACCATTTAAGCCATTTATTGATTTCCACTGATGTTGCAACTTTCATAAAACTCAGAGCGATAATGTGTGTGAGGGGAGGTTCCTGTTTTTGTTCCTACAATGAGTATACGCTCATCTTTATAAAAGTAGGGTGTATGTTATTGTTGTTTTACATATTAATCTGACAACCCACATTATAACAAATTAACTAGGAATTGAGGAACAGTAATAATCAGCACAATATAGGGGATATTTATATTTCTTTACATTACATTTATGTAACATGATTGCATATGCCATGACTTTTCAATTGCTTGGAAGCTACACAATTAAAGATGAATTGGAGCACTGTTAGGAATGGAATTCCATGACTTTATGATTTTCCCGTCTTCCTCTGAGATTTAATAAATCTTGTTTTATTATTATTACAGAGACAATAATATATCTTACAGAAATGTTATTTGCTTGGAATACAAGGAGATACCAGTACCGAAGGATCGGAAGAAACCGTCAGAAGAAAACAATTATCATTCATATTACTCAGAGAAAACCAATTTAATTAAAACTAGATATTTAGCTATCAAAAAAATAAAAGGTGGATTATGGCATTCTAAATAGCTTTATTTTCGGTAACACTTTAGTTTAGGGATCTGATATAAGTGATTATAAACAGTTTATAAAAATGTTATTAACGATGCTATTAACAATTATAGAACACACATAGAAATAATACGAATATTATTACACAAGTTTGTCATTGTTTTTTACACTATTGTTTCTAATCGCTTATAACGGATAGTCTGTCTGTCTTTTCAGGGCTGTTTGTCTTTCTATACCTGTGTGTCTGTCTGTTTTTATATGCTTGTCTCATCAACTGTATGGGATTGCTTTGTTTTTGCAACACAGTTAGTATACACTTTTGCCATTGTTTTGTTTGTGCTATTGTTTATAACCACTTATAATGGATCCCTAAACTAATTAATGTCTATGCATTTGTCAGTACACTATTGTTTAACATCTCAAAGGTTGCATAGGGTATGTCTATCACCTAGTAGTAATATAGCTTACCAAGCTCACCAGTCACATGGAAAATTAGGGACTATTGTAGACATATCACCCTACCAATTTTTCGTAGCGATATTTTTAGGATGACATCCCAACCTTCCAATTTATGCTTTTAATAATTTATTTAAAAATTCCATTAAAAAAAAGAAAAAAAATCTGCAATTGCACTGCATTTCCTAAACATACTGAATATAATAAAAATCCTTGTTCTATTTCTCCTTCACAAGTCATCAATAGCTCGAGAAGGAGTATGAGAAAGCTTTATGATAAACTCTGTATTGGATAATCTATAAGCATTACTACACTACAGCTTCCACTTAAAATATGTAAAGCATGGCAGCTAAATTGATGGTTTTATAAGTACTATAAAGAGGCTACATGACTAACAGGGAATTAAGCAATCAATAGCTAGCAATCCAATGGCTGATGAACAAACCCATATAAACAGATATGTAGCTTGGTCTGAGTCCAATCACTGTACATCTCCATAAATAGCCAGTTAACAAACATTATTATAAAAAGTGCTTGTCAGTTTTTATGTTCATCAGATATTATGTTAAGAAACAAGTTAATGCAAATTACAGGTGCTATCAGCCAGTCGGATATCCTTTCTTTCTTACCAGAAAAAGTCTGTTAGCTGATAAAAATTTGTTGCCAGAAGAACTTGTACCAATGTATACAGTAATAGTAATTATAAAGAATGCAATGTCTACTGAGCATTGTGACCATGGATAAAGTGCATTACAATTAGAGGTCGGCACGGGTACCCGAAAACCCAGGTATCTATCGGGTTTTAAATTACCAAGCCGGACCCGGGTCTCTTTTAACTACCAGGGTATTGATTATTAATTTGAGAATTTAAAGCAAATGTAGAAAATATGACACTGCAGTTGTAAGGGCAGGTCTCTGGCTGGCGTAATAAAGACAATGTTAAAACAAGCTTTGCAATAGCGGCAAGTACACCGCAATAATAATAACTGCGGAGACTATTCTTCTCAGGAACTAAATCGGAAAGAAAACAACATAACAACATCCTGTTGGGTTTATGCCAGTGATGACTCTTAATTATCCATTAATAATAATAACTGTGTGGCTTCAAATATGGAATGCTTTATCTACAGTTATTGCACAGATATAGTTTCTTACCAAAAAGATCAAATAAGTAGCCTTTATTTAAAAATAAATAAACAAATAAAGTATGGTGTGCGGTGTACCACAGAAAAGAGACTGAAATCCGTAAACCTTGTTTTTATTTTAACGAAGTAGATTTCCTGAGAAAGCATACGCACTCCACAATGCGTAGTATGAAGTACACAATGAAATCCACATGAGAGAAACATCATTCACACACATTTATGAAACGTGGGCCTCTTTTGTTTTGGGTTAAAAACGCTTTGCTTGAATGTCATGTTAATGAAAGAAAACTCCTTGTCTATACTTTTGTTTTGTGTAAACTACGTTGTGTTCTGATTGAGAAAATAAATAAAACCTCCATTATTTAACACCAACAAGATCAACAGACTATGGTCAATAGATGTTGCAAAGAATCCCACAGCATGAATCACATTTAACATAACTGCATTGAAACCGAGATGTTTATTATTATTATTATTATTATTATTATTATTATTATTATTATTATTATTATTATTATTATTATTATTATTATTAGATGTTTCCAGTTCTGTAAAAGGTTACACAAGTCTACAGATCTGAAGGGACTAAATGTATGTGTACTATATAATATTTAAATATGTATCATGCACTCAAAATATATGCTGTTTCTTTTTTCTTTTGTAATCATTACCTGAAAAAGACCAGAGTATCCGAGTATTTTTCACGGTGGATACCGGTGCCGACCTCTAATTACAATAGTTGTGCCCATTGAGAATGAAACTGACCTTCAAACTAGAGATGCAGGTTTAATGTAAATCACAATGACGAAGACATTTGTTTGTCTGATTATCTTAAATGTATTATTGAGTGACAGTATCATCTAAGCACCTTTTATCCCTAAACAATTGACCAATATTGAGGAAGATAAATACAGACAATAATAAAATACAATGTTCACATGGCTTTTAGAAACTAGACATCACTAGACATGATAATGATTACTAAAAATGATTGACAGTTTAGATGGCACACGGCACACCTAAACTGGTGTTAAAGTGCACATTGCTAATTAAACCAATTAGTATGTGAGTATTAGCTGTGGTTATTTTCTAATCTTGCAGTTTCAAATAGGGCTTCTCCCTCATTTGACCAAGTGGACACAAACCTTATGTCAGGTTACTAATGAATGGCGGTCATAAACAGAATTGACAGTTTGGCTTGAGGAAGTATATCAATTTGAATATCCAATCGATGTTTTTACAATGTGAGCTTACAATGACTGTAAATAGCTTGCATTTGAATTAAAGATACTGTTTTGTTGTGATGAACAAATGTATATTGTGTATGTGTTAGGGACAGTGTTGTGCAATGCACTGCCGTT
Organism: Polyodon spathula; assembly: GCF_017654505.1. Classification (NCBI taxonomy): domain Eukaryota; kingdom Metazoa; phylum Chordata; class Actinopteri; order Acipenseriformes; family Polyodontidae; genus Polyodon; species Polyodon spathula. Next base: position 16,124,389 of record NC_054548.1, on the reverse strand, counting down.
AGGGATTGTGTGCCCCGTGGGTGAGTTGAGATGATGTTAGCTCTCACAGCTCTCTTGTGGTATGGTCGCCGGTATGCGTCCAATCCACTCGCTTTTATATGTATTTTTCTTTTATTGTCATCGCAAAATAATTTTTACCTTGACATTTTCAGACACAACTCGAAACTGTTTGTTTACCAATAACCATATTACTTACCTTATGCTGTACAAAACATTTCCATCTTTAAAAATCCTCAGTAGCTTGTTGTCTGTTGTCACGTCATGAAAGTTTGCCCCTTTCTCATTGGCAAAGAACAAGTCAGGCTTCCAAATAGAATCCAGCATAGAGGGATCCAAATCCAAGGAATCGTCCGGGTATTCACTGTAGGCCAGTCGAGGGTCATTCCATTGCTGTCTCAAGAATATATTCAGTCGGTAGTCCTACAAAAATATCACGTGTTACTGAAGAAGTTACTGATGCTTCAAATGTGACAGTCAATGATTTCCATATTTAAATTTGATTTAACATTAGCAAATATAAATTTACTAATCAGGACGCTGTCAGTCGAGCCTAAATGTCATGTAGCCTAAATGTCACATTATAAACTGTAATCTTGAGACAGATTTGTACTTTTTTCTAATATAAAACTAAATCTACTTACTGTGAGAAGACAAAGTAACTGTCTTAAAAACAAAATTGTTGCTATGAATTATTTCTAAGAGGGAATCCGACTTAATGCAATTTCCCAGGGAAAGGACATTTTCTGTTATTGTGTAAAATGCATGCCATCATTAAACCAATTTTCTGTGTAATATTACAATCACGATCAGAATGGTAATGTTATTACAATTGAATGTAGTAAACAGTCAAGGTATTTAGTTAGCTTACTTTACAATGGGTTACAGTGCATTTAAGTTGTGTGCGAGGAATAATGTACAGCACATTAATCTGGTTATGGCGTGAGGGGGCACTTTTTAATTCATAACCAATAAAGGATTTTTGTAAAATGAGTTTTAAAACCTAGGATTGCTATATCTTAACAATTCAACTGCATTCACTAACATCAGAGATGCTTGCTCTTTGATATATACACAGGTTTCTCTTATGTTGTTTCCTGATTGGTCTGGATTACAATTAGAGCTTCTGATTTTCAGTTTTAATTGATAAAAATAAGCACAGAAAAATGAAATGAATAAAAACAGAAAAACAGAAGCCCTTGTTATAACCTACCTTATCTTACGTGTAAAAACCACTATTCAAACCACAAATCACTGAAGAATACCCTGTTGTAAAGACAAAACTAGCTCTTGCACTTATTTCACTTGGTTTTACTCTTTGGAAAATTAGACACAATAAACCCAACTATCCATTAAGCTCTGCAACAGAAATGTAATATACGCAATTATTCTATGGAATTTGCCCCACTAAAGGGAATCCAAACTAAAAATCCTTATTACCTGTTTTTTTAAAGGCTGGTTGTATGGGATAAATATTCCCATTAGATTTGTAAGGTGTTGGTATGCAGTTATGAGTAATGTCATTCTGAAATGTAATTAGAAGATCCGTGCAGAGATTGTCATTGATTGCCATCATGTAAAGTCTGTTTCCCAGATACCAGCATAATCTACTTTCAAATCGAATGTACACAGCACAATGTCAACAGAAAGAATAACTTGTTGCTGGCTCCAACGTGTTATATTTGACATAGTATAATTAGGTATTGCAGTATGTTTTTTTTATTTTTTTTATAGTGCCATGCAACATGCATTTTTGATCATTTGAACAGCAATAAGGGAGTACAGACCTGAAGTAAGGAACAGTAACAGTATCTAAAAAAAGGGTCTTTTTTCAGTTCTGACAGTACTGTACCCAACCTAATAATAAAGCCAGACTTTACATTCATTGTCTTGGTATATTACACTGTAATAACACTGTAACTACACACCTGATAGTGTAGTTACAGTACAATGCAACAGCATGCTTAAGCATGGTATGAGAAATGTTTGCAGTTGCTTGTGTATTTTATTATTACATTGTAACCACATGTGCAATTCAAGTGCAATTCCAATGTACTTAGAGATACTTAGATCTGGTTTCACAGACCCCAGTTAGCACTTATCTTATTACCTTACCTAAGGTACCATTAGGTAGTCAAGGTGGAGGGAACAGAGGCAATGTTGAATTTGGCTTGGTTTTATGCATACATAAAAGATGGAATCTGGTAAGCTGACAAACAGCACAGTGCCGTACATGATGACCTCAATGATAAGTCCAACTCACCATTGTAGTCTCTGCTATTGAACCAAAGCTGTTGATAAATATGTTGCAGGTAACATTTACAGGTGGACCTGCAAGTTGAACAATAAATAACACATTGACATTTTTTTTTGAAAAAGCATAAAAAAAAACTTTGCCAGCAGCATTCTAACACTTACCATTGTGGTCTCTGTGACAGATCCAAAACTGTTGATAAAAACATTGCACGTAACTTTTACTGGAGGACCTGTGAAATGCAATGAAAATGTTGCAATACGTATGGAAGCAAAGAGGAGGTTTGCATCACGTCTGTACAATATGTATTGAGGCGGTTTTAAAATAATGCTTATGTAATGTCAGAGATGTCTCAGAATGGTGTTTAGTTCAAACGTATCATTCTTATTATGGGTGGTTTATTGTTTGTAATTATGACAGTTGTATTCATATGTACACTGGTTATTTTCAACAGCCGAAATATGTTCAAATTATTTTACTTTATTGTCTGACATACAGCACTGGGGTCTATTTTAAAGACCTAAAAACTCCTAGCTTGCCTGGATAGAGCAGGGTGTTTTTTTGAAATGTTTTCAAAATGTAATTAAAAATCATAGAAGTATGTTACTTCAAAGGAGATTTGCAACAGAACTACAAGAGCCAGAAAAAAAACATCCAATAAGCTAGACATTGAAACAATGAAAATAGAATGCAACTGATTGAACAAATAGGGGTGAACATTTTTAAAATATTAGAAAGTTTATGTAGGTTAAAAAAAAAAATTGAGAATGACATGACATAAAACTGTTTCTGCTAGCAAAGGTCTCTTCAGGAAATTCTTCGGAACCTATTGATATGCACAATTGCTTGGATCATATAAGGAGACCCCACTGTGTATTATACTTGTATAAAAGTGATGTTTAAGGGAGAGAGAAAATGCAATTTAACTCATTGGATGAAATAGCAGAAAAAAACAACATTCATTATGAGTTCAACCAATAAGTTATACATGGGGTGTTAATGTTATTACAGCCAACGCAACACATTTGTATGGCAACTGGGTTTAAATATGCTATGTGTATAAAAAGAAATATGCAACGAAGGTCACCGAGACATTTTGACCAATATTTTCAGTGTATGATCAGCACTACCACTCCACATCTCTATAGTGCACATGTATACTTGTGTATTTCTAAGGGTTTATGCTAAACTAGCTCTTTATTAACTTCAGTAGTGCCCTGGGTTGCATTATCAGTTAAATATCACATTAGCTCCAGAAAAAAAAAAACTACAATCAATAGATTTGATTGCATGTAGTATTAGCCTTGTCATTCTTTAAAGTCAATCCATGAGTACTCTATAATAGTTCTTAGTTCTCTTTGATTTAAAAGAATAAAACAATATTAATATTATACTGTATGGATATGGCCTGATTTCTTGTATCAGCCTTATTTCACACTGACAAGTATGAAATGTGTTTCATGACAAGTTTTATTTCAAAATACTGTGTCTGGTCAAACCAATCTATTTTCTCATAACATCCTTCGGAATGGATAGCTGTGTTTGGCTTTCAGGCAAACATCCATCTACTTATGTTCAATCACTTCAAACCGCTAAAGTGAACATGTTTCATCTCGAGAATCAAAGGTAGTAATTTCATAGTCAACAACACAATTAGAAGATAAGGATATTTACCAGGTTGCACAACCAGCCTTAAAGTTATAACAGTAATGCAACAAGTTTACAAGAGACCCATGAATGCAAGTTTTGGCCTAGTCTCACACCTCTGGCACTGGGATAGTGTAATAGCTATGGTATGGCACAGCTGCATAGCCAGACACTTATAAAAGTGCAGCATACCAGAAGCACAGCAAAGTGTGCATATGTAAGCATTGTAAACAATTGCAAGGTATAGCAAAGTATATTAATAAACACAACAAAAGAGGGTAATGCATTATAAATGCGTAGTATCACTATTTCCATATATAACCTTGTGCTTAATTTCAACCTCATCGCAAGTACTACAAAACAGGGGCGTGGACCTCACAGTAATCCATGAACAATATTGTTTCAGATGTCTGCACTCATAATCAAAAACGCAGAGATGACGGCAAAATGTGTTTCTCTTTTTTCTTTATTCATTGATGTTTCGACTTGAGCTACAGCTTCAATACTGCACAAGAGACTTGTTTTCATTTGAACAATGCACCAGGAGATTGGTGTTCCTACCTATTATTAAAGTATAAATATTTGAACACATATATACAATCATAATATCAGTCTGTAAACTTCTCATTTGGTTAATCACTGTGATTTGAATGTCAGTGAAAGAAGGGACAAAAAACAATTGAATCATTTGGTTCTGCTGCTTTAATTTCATTCTTATCAGCAGCACAGATTGCCTAAATTCTGCCAAAGAAGGTCATTTTTCTCCATATTCATTATAGTGGACCCATTATCCACTGAAAGGAGGTGACAAAAGGTCCTAAGCAATAGCTAAACAAGTCTGGTTTATTTCTCATCCAAAATATGGGGATGTCAAGATGCATTGCATTACATTACATATAATGCTTGATATTGCCAAGGTGAACCTGACGAAGACATGGTACTGTCGAAACGTGTTGTTTGTTTGTTTTTATAACAGGTGCTATAAAGATGCCTCTATCAATTCCAACACACACAAGGTACTTCATCTCAGGAACAAACAATTGGAAAAAAACATACTTTGTATGATGTTCCCACCACTGAAGAATGAAGATGGCAACTCTCACTTAATGAAAAACTTAAATCACAAAGTGTCTCTCAATTATTCATATTTTATTTAATAACAAGTTAAAAATAAATAAAGCTTATCTGTTTCCAAATGTTGTCTTCATCAGAGCATGTTAAAAAATGGAGTTCAGAGAATCTGTTAAATGCAGCTGATATTCATTATCAATGAAACTCATTATCTTATTGCCTAAAATCAAGGTCTAATCAATTTCCACCTTTAGAATGGAACAAAGATCTTTCATATATGTTACTAGACATTTCATGATGAAACACACAATATATTAACAATTTATACATATCCAAAAGAGATTATTAATTCAATTAAAATTAAAGAAATATTCCCAATGTATTACATATCCCCAAGAATGGGAATTAATAACATTAGAAACGATATAATTAATTAATTCAATTGACATCTTATGAATATACTGATGCACAATGAAAACGCTGAAAGTTTTACATCATTTTAAATAGTGAGCAGTGAGCAGTTTGTTGATTGTTTGAGTAGTATTTTTCCTTGGGATAACAAAATACTGAACTCAAGTCATGTGATTTCTTAAAAACAGCCAGTGCTCAGTGTTTGGTATTTGAGTTGAGTTAAAAAGGCGGAGGGTCACCACACCGGCCCAGGACCATCACATCCGACTGATCCAGCTGCGTAATCGTTTACAGACTGCAGTGACTACAACAACAGAAATTCCAGAAAGAAATAACCCGCGCATCAGCACAATGACTGTAGCTCGCCATCTGCATGAAAATGATTTGCATGCTCGGAGGCCGTTCAGGGGTAACATGTTGACAGCTGAGAGAGGAAATTGCCATCTTCTGTGGGCCTTAGAACACTGGAGGTGGCAGCAAAGAGAGTGGTGGAGTGTTTTATTCACTGATGAATGACATTTTACACTTGATAGACCTGATGGAAGAAGTGTTGTGGTGAGCATTATGCTAACTATGGTGTTGTTCAAGCAAACCAGTGGGGCGGAGGAAGTGTGATGATGTGGGGAGGAATCTCCTTTAAACACAAGAACACCTCTGGGGCAGATTGAGGGCAACCTTACTGCTCAGCGATACATTGCCGAAGTCCTTGAGGTAACAGTTTTTCTGTTCCTGCAAGCCAATTCGGAAGTGTCAATATTCCATCAAGACAATGCAAGACCACACAGTGCTGGGATTACAATTGCACAGCATCAAGAAAACAATATCAAGGTCTTGCCATGGCCAGAGTCCAATAGAACATCTGTGGGACCAAATTGCCAGTGTCATCCACAGGAGACAACCGCAACCAGCCAACCTTTGCACGCTGGCTGGAGCTGCCCCGGAAGAGTGGCGGAACATCCCACAGCAGTCTATCCAGAGGCTGATCAGGTCTATGTGTCAACGCTGCCAGGATTGTGTTAATGCTCAGGGAGGTCATACTTGATATTAAGTTTGTAATGTTTTCATACTGAAAACTTATTGTGATTCTTTGATCTGTATTTTTGTTCACATTTTCTGTGATTTTGTTTGATATTTATGTTTAAAATATTTGATTAAATTCATTAGACCTGACTGTTGCATTTCTTTTGTGCATCATTAGATATATACAAAATAGCAGTGGTCATGTTTTAGGTTAAAATGATGTGTTGCGAGTGCAGCCAAGTGTGTCTCTATGGACTTCGACTGGTAATCTACAAAGTTAGTTTGCCTGATTCAGAAGTGTTCATAAATCAATATTCAGTTGCCTTATATTGGCCAGCCACTCACCTAGATTAAGCATTGGAGTGCACAAATATATTCTATCGATTAATTAATCATCCAATCTTAATCAAGTAATCGATTAATCACACCTGTTTCCTAGTGATATGAAACTGTATTGAAAGACATTTACAAGTAATCACTTTTAGTGACGTAATCTGACATTTTATTTTGAACTGTACTGCCCATTTGTGCTTCCTTCAGCCAAATGCCATGTTAACATACTAAACATACATCAACAGATAATATATTACTGTAAATTACCAGCTGCACCACAACCTAGAATATTGTATTTTACAGATCCGTTTTTGTTATACTGGAGGCTTTCAAGTTTCAGACTAACAAAAGTAACTTGCTGAGTGCAATTGTATTTAGGTTAACTGAAGAGAAATGTAATTTATTTAGTGATAGTTTATTATGGCTGAAGAAAAGGTACAATTAGCTGTTAATTGTCTGATGCTGTTTGAAAGAAACTTACTTGTGACTGAGATAATACAATAAACTTGTAGTACTGTCATGGAAGAAAAGCACCGATGAGCAAATGTTGTAAGTGGCAGTCTTTTTCTCTTCATTCTTGAGATATTGTGAAATATTGGGTATACCATCCAGTTGCCCTTTTGTCAAGTTCTTTAGAATTACCCTCTGTCATTTTTCAAGATTGCTTTTTTTTATATTAAATTGATCAAAGCCAACAGGTGTGATTAATTTATATATATATATATATATATATATATATATATATATATATATATATATATATATATATATATATATATACATAACACACATTGATAATAATAATACAGACATACAGTAGTGGATAGTATGCCTTCATGTTTCCACCTTTTCATTCTAAAGTTATACTACTAGCCTAAGCTTTGAATTCATACAGAGTATTTTCAATTAAATCAGTGTTATATACTATTTATGCTATTTATTTCAACGTTATGTTTTATTTTTATAATATCTAAATGGCATTTTTTTTTTTAATCATCTAAAGTATTTTAGTGACAGCAAATGAATTTGTTATAAAAGTTGCTTGTTCTATTTTTAAATAAGCAGCTGTAAAATACAGTGCCAGTTCAAAATGTCAAAACCTACATAAAAAAAAATAGCCAGCATCCAAATAAATCTCATCTATAGTTATTTCTCTATAAAGCCCTGGAACTATCAATGTTTGTTTATCTAAAAAGCCAGTTAAACCACAGTAATCCGTGTTATTGTACCTTTGTAGTCTTCTTTACAATATCCCATACATTGCTTAACTGTAAACATTATGCCTTTCCATTACTGTTTACATAAATGGTGCTGTAACTCTTGAACATAACCTAGCCTGAAGCACTATGCTGATTTTCCATGATTGCACACATACCCAGGTGTTTCTGTGGAGTTGTGAGGTGGTGTGAGGTGAAGCATAGGTAGTGGGAGGCATGAGGTGGAAAATAATAGCTATAATGAGCACAAGGAAATTAACATCTGATGAATGTGGTTTACATTATAACAAGGACATGACTCAAACTCTTAAAGGGATTTTTGGTTAGCTGTATTACATTTTTATGACATTTTCAGTCATGCTGAGAGCTTAAGTGAGCTGTTACTAAATATATTTTCTGCATGGGTGACTATTGTTATATACATTTCCTGTGTTTTTTGATGCAAAAATAAGCATGTAACACAGACTTTTCAAAGTGATATAAAGTGGTTAAATAATGCAATATAGGTACTGTCGCTGTTCTTGATTGAAGTGGCTAGACAAAGAATCAAGGTAAACCAACTCAAGGTTACCTGTTTACATTTTGCCATTGGCAAATTTTAAGAAGTTCTTTGTGTTTGAGACAACAGTCTTAAGAGATTTATCAGTTTAGTTGCTACTGATAGGATCCAATGGGGGCATCACTTATAATATGCATTAAAATCCGACCCGTGAGGGTATGGTACGGGTATGGATGGTTCTCCACTGGCTATTTGTTGAGCCAAGCGAGAACTAAACTGTGAAATTCCAGCCTAAAGACATCTGAATACAGGTCAAGTCAGGGGCGGGTTTAAGGATTTTTGTCATTATGTTGCATCAGTCAGTGCACTCCAGAAAGAAAACAACAAACATGGCAGGCAGTGAGTGTGATGAGAAAGTGCAGGCTCTAGTTTCTCTGTGGGCAGATAGAAGTGTTCAGGAAGATCTGGAGTCGTGTGTTAGAAATGAGACAGTTTATGCCAGAATTTCTGACGATTTAAGCAAATGGACATAAACCGCGGTTACGGTACACTTAACAACACACTCAAAAACACACAATTCTACCAAATTTCTCAACCTTGACCTTTAATATATTAATATAAAGGAAAGAAAATGCAAAAATAAAACAATTCTAAACTCATTTACAAATATAGTCAAACGAAATACTGTCCAGCTGTACCATACATACAACTACGGCTCTCGTATACTTGCGCAGCTTCTGTTTTTAAAGCGCCCAACAAAAAAAATATTACACCCAAGTAGCCACCCACCCCCATTTTAGTATTGTTTGTTCTCCATGTTCAAATGATTGTTTCCTGAAGGCTAGTGAGCTGTGTTGATCAGGCTGTCTTACAGACAGGCTCCTGGCTTTGTTATCGTCACAAAGATCATCAAGGTGGAACACAACCCTCACTAGTCCTTTAACTCATCAGGCCTGCTGTCTAATTGCATTAGCTGTTTCTGAATGGTTATCTGCTTTGTATTCAATGCCACCTTGCTTGCTACAGGTGCCCTATGTCCCACTCTAAACAACATACACAGGAGGAGAGGGCAAGAGTGAAACAGACAGCTGAGCCATAAAGATGGAAAACTGTTGAACTAAACAGAGCTTCCCAAAATCTAGACTTTTCTAAACATTTCTAATGCACATTCTGCTTTTCTTTTCAGTGTACCATTGTACACTGTGGATCATCTGAAGAATACATGCTGTATTTTCAACATTTATTTATCATGTAACAATCTTTTTTTTTATCTTCTTAGATATGTAAAAACTATTTAAATATAAAACGTCAGAGGAAACCCTAACATACACACATGGTCCTGCTATATATAAAACTCCTGGGAAGCTTCTTTAGTATGATAAGTATTCACAGTAAACCACATGCTGTCTTGTTCTGACAAGTACATAACAAATAAAGAAACATATTGTGTATACCTTTAAAATTAGGACGTATTCTTGCATCATACCCAGATGTTCTGCCCATTAATTTGTCCAGAAAATCTGAAGGAGACATAGTCAATGAGAAGCTTTTGGCTGACGATCTCGAATCATGCTCCTTAGCAACTGCCATCCTGAAAAAAGAAATAAATAAAAGTCAGCATTAACCATGCTATTAACATCAATATTCAAGCTGTGGTTCTTTTTTTAAATAAATCTGTGAATGCCATAAAATATGTTTCCAATTAACATATTACCAATTAACCCTACCAAAGAGCACAAGTGATTCCTGTTGTGTGCAAAGGTGTTTAAATGTACTACCTTTGTCTCTCACTCTCTCAAGTGGAAAGGAGAGTTTGCAAGAGTTTTCAGGACGTAATTGCATGACAAGTCAGCTAACTTATATTTATTTCTTTGACCTGCTATTTCAAAGAATTATTCTATGCTGTTACTAAGAATAAGTGAGAGGAGCGATTTGTTAAAAAGCACTAGCACTCGTATGGGAACTTTTTTTTCTAGATACTTATGAAAACAGACCCAAACATTTTAACTATTTAAAGGTCACTTCAATTTTAAAATGTCAGTATATGTAAATATATTATTATTATTATTATTATTATTATTATTATTATTATTATTATTATTTATTATTATTATTATTATTATTATTATTTGTACTAGTCGTAGTGGTGGTGGTAGTAGCAGTATAGTGTTATTATTATTACAGCAACTACAGGTGTATTGTTATATTAACACAGTTAACTAATAACATATATTATGTTATACCTAGATACCTATAGCATTTAATAAACACCACCTGTATTCATGTGAGTACATGTACAACTGCTTTCATTGCATGCATACTCAATCACATACCAATGCAAGTTGATATAGCCCATGTGTGCCAAATAAATATAATATAAAAAATAATATTACTGAGAAGGATATCATGTTTACAATTAAATTCTACTAAAACATTAAGTACACACGTGACAGCAACAATAAGATACTGTGTGGCATAATGCCAAAATTATGTAGATTGACCAAAACAATTAAATCATCATTGAACCTCAATGTGCAGCATATTAGATTTCAACAATTTCAACGTAATATCTTCTGTATTAAAAAGGGGAAACATACACTGTCTTTGTTTCTAAAAGCCTTTTTACCATTTCCACCTGCCAATGTCTATTTTTTGTTTTATAATCACATCTATCAACTCCCTTGGAATTGCAATAAGGTTCAATACAGTGTAGAGTCGTAGCCTACTAGCTGCCCCAGGTTTTCAGGGGATGTCTAGACTAGTGTTAGGGGGGATTCTTTTTAGATCAATAAGCATACATCACTCACAGACAGCATTAATCCGAATCCTGCATTTCTATAAACACCATATCATGTAGTTGAAGGGATTTTAAGCTGGACAACCCTAAATAAACCATTTCTGAAGCATCGCACAAAAGGAAAACCATTGTGCCAGCAGCAAAAAAGGTTTACAGCTCACTAATGCTCACATAATGTTTTGTTCTTTCGCGTTTACCTTTTATTAAAAATAAATACATTTCAAAAAATCATGGTATTAAACAGAAGCTTTTTTTTTTTTCTTCTTCTTCTTGCAAAAAAGCTGGTTTAAATAAAACGTGTTACCTGTTTAGAAATGTTATCTCCTACCTCCTTACTTACCTTGGTATTTAAATCACATATACCCGGTACCTAGTTTATTGTGATATTATAAGTTTCTCCAAACCCATAACTCAATGAAAATAGAAAATAAATGTAATAGCGTAGGGGGTGAGTACCAGGTTCTGCGATTTGAAGCAAACTCCACAGGTGTGCAAAGCCAATATCATGAAGCAATACATAACAAACAAATGGAGGGGAGGCTTCATCACTTAGCATTAGTCTATTCATATGACAAAACACAACAAATCACTTTATAACAGAACCGTTTAAAATCAACATACCTGAAGTTGTTTGACTCTAAGAAGCATGCAAACAAGGTTGTCAGGATTTGAACAAGCGGTGGATGCATTCCTCTTGATTTCGGTGGTTATCAACTCACTTCTTTGAATTATTCCATGTGAGAATGTTGGTCAATCGTTAGATCCACGAGTCAACATTGCTTTCCTTGCAACCAAGAAACTGTAGGATGTTTTTTCTGAGAAGTGGAGAAGGAGCAGAAAAGAATGCCATTCCTCAGGATCATAGTTTAGTGGAAGACTGATACCCACGTTATAGTTTAACGTACATATTTATTTATATATTTTCAAAATAGCTTGGTTTTGCGCAAAAAGCAACACCTATAACAAGGTGTATCTAACGTTTCTACACATTTATTATTATTATTATTATTATTATATTATTATTATTATTATTATTATTATTATTATTATTATTATTATAAGTGATTAGCCATCGGCTTTCTTCCACTTAAGTGACATTTTTAATTGTTAGGTCCTTTACATATGCGTTGTGTAAAGCAATAGAATATTTGTTTCGAAAGACGAACAGCTACTGTTGGAATGAGGGACGTGGTCTCTCAGCTCTGCTGATTAAATTCAGCACTTGGACAGCGCTTGCTGGTTTGCAATGCGCACGCGCATTGGGAGCTGAGGACGTGCCAAGATTTTCAATGTAACAAAATTAAAACTGACACAGACACTTAGCCCCCCCCCCCCCCCCCCCCCCCCCCGACAAACAGAGAAGCTTCGTAATTAAAATATGTGGTTAATAAAAGAAAGTTTAAAACCGTGGCAGTAGCATCGGTTGATAACTATTGTCAATGTACATGTTTTCAAAGAGTTCTCTGTGTGTGTGTGTGTGTGTGTGTGTGTGTGTGTGTGTGTGTGTAAAAAGCTTAATAAAATAATACAAAAGAAAAATAAATGCACACATTAAAACTCCCTTTCGCAGGCAAGCTCTGTCCTTCTAACACTTCCGTCTAGCCTGACGGTCACTTAGTGTACCTTTGATAAAAGAACGCTATTTTTTTTATTTCAAATATAATATATATATTGTAGATGTCTAAACCGAACTGGGGATATATCCTATTAAAGCAGACGCACAACGACTTTGTTGCTGTATATTTCATTTTAATAAGACAAACAACACAGACAGGATAGACAGTCGGTCCTCTAACAGTGCTTCACTTCTCTTTCTAGAGAGTGCCTAGGCATTTCTAATAATACGACTTTGTTGATACAATGCCTTGTGCTACTTGTTTAGTCTCTGCTGTTGGTCACGAGTTGAATTTACAATTGCTTATACAGCGCAGCCAGAACGGATGGATTATACTATATTTAGTAAAGGTAATAATTTAAATATGAAGAAAACAAACAGAAGTCAGTATTACTTTTTAATGATTCAGTTGCTCATCACGTATATATTCAAGCTAATATCATTAGCTAAGCACAACATACTGTATTAAAATGTATTACAGTAGTTTTTATTTAAAGGGAAACCTAAACCAATTAATGTCCAATTAGATACAATAACACCATTTTGATATTAACCTATATTGACAGAAACATTTCTTCTAGTATTATAAAGTATGTGAAGGTTTATGTTCAGAAATGTGAAGTTACTGGGAGTGTACTGTACATAACCACTGACATACAGTATGAGATATGATCAGTTGCTTTAAAATTACTTTTGGCTTTTTTATACTCCATAGATTCACTACTTTCCAGACCACAATGCATCCATCCACCGTGCAAATGGTACGAAGAACAGAGACTTTAGGCAATCTCCATGGCTACGGACTATTTAAGTATATTTGGGATGACCCTGAACAACCTAAAAATCCTTCTGTGCCAATTGAGTGAAATATTAATGGGTGGATTAACATCTCTCAAGAAACCTTCTAGAACCTTGTGGAGGCTATGGCATCTTGTGACAGTGCTGTAATCTATGTAAAGTGATACACAATGAAAACTTATTCAAGATTGGGAACTAGCAGGATGGTTCCAAAATAAAACAAAATTAATGTTATATTTGATAACCAGAGGTCAATGGAGTGTTAAATATAGTGCAAGACCCATTGTTAGTACTGTAGCACAGAATCCACAGATAAAAATAGCCCTTAGTTTTCACATTCACATTTCAGGAGAAATGACACAAATAACATTTTATAATATTTATTTATTTTACCAATTATGTTCTATATAGTGAGGGGAGGGTCTTATAAACAAAGAAAAGAGTAAAAAAAGAAATCCAGTGGCTTTCCTGGTTGCCCTGGAAACAAGCATACTAACCACATCGTTGAACATGCCTAATACCAGCGCAATAAAGCGCAGGGCTTGCAATAACTATGTGTTTGACAGCCCAAGACTAGCTAAATTAAGCTGCTGCTTGACTTAATGTGGTTGTCTGGTAAATAACTTGTTCGGTTTAAACAGAAAGAATCCTATACCTACTGACACTTACTGAGAAACAGTGCTAATATCAAAATATTGTTGTGTATCAAGTCCTTTTTTTTTTTTTTTTTTACAATACAGATAAAAAAAATATAAATAAGTTCTGTTTCGATGTATTTATTCATTAAAAATAAATCAATCAAATGCATACTGTACAAAACTTATGTACAATATTTTTTATTATTATTTTTTTTAATTTCAACATTAAATCAGAACACAACGATGTCTGTGAATAGAAACAAATACAGACCCTCTGTGAATAATCTGCAGTTGTGTAAAACACGCTTAAATGTATGTTGGTCAGTGTATTCTTTTTGATTTAAAAATATATATTAATATGTCTTCCTGCAAAGACAGACAGCCACCAGAGACGTACATTTTGTCACAGTTCATGGTATTTTACTTTTGGTTGAGAAAAAGGATCCTCTCATGTTAGCACACCTTTCCTTTCCAGTTGTTGAGAAAGTATAGAAGGCAATGAATTGTCAACAAGCACTAGTTATTGTTCTCGTGTATAATGTTTTGAACTTTTATGGGGTCCTGTTAATTTCTTTTCTGATTAAATGTGTTTAGCAATATCAATGTATAGCATGGGAGATCATATGCCAAACGGTACAGAAAAAAACTATTATTATTATTATTATTATTATTATTATTATGAAGAAGTAGTTTAAGATCAAATTAATGACTGTTGTACTTTTTTAAAATAATTTGTCTTGCAAATATCGTGAGCTTACACAAAGCAAGCAAGCATCTTAACCCCTATACAAAGCAGCCAGGTTCTTTTTAACAAGCAGTTATAGGTATTTGAAAGTCATCCCACTTACAGAACGCAAAACATGATTAAAATGACTTACTCAGTGTACACCACTGTGTAACACTGTAGGACACAATGCAAAGGTACTTTTGGGGCCATATTAGTCCTTTTTATTCTTCGTAGTGTGTAACAAAACAACTTTGAGCTTGTCATATTTAATAGTCATCTTCAGTAAAGTAAAGGGATCATTTAGCTTATGCCCATTGTTTTAACAGTCCAAACTGCATGTGTCATATGTCATTTTTCAACTCACGGAAGCATGCTGATTATTTATCACAGCATTTGAGAGAAGTCATGGAGCTGTTGGCCTACACATTGAAATCGTACATAATGATGTTGAAATTTACTTCCTCTTGGTATCCGTGCAAATAATTATTAAAGTATGCATCTACAATAGTTAGAGGTTTTCAGTACTTCAATGGAATATAATACTACCATACTAAAGCATCTGATCATGTATTACACATTATATAGTGTTTTTTAAATCTATTTTGCAGTCATTACATTTCAAAAAAGGCACATTTTACCATGGGGACCTGGTTTACCAAAAATGGTAATAAAAAGAACCCATCAATGCAAGTACAAGTCATCTTGCAAGTGTTTTATGCAGTGGACATAAAAGGTCAATGGGAGGCATAACTGAGATTCTGTTTTGTTCATTAACATTATCTTAGTGTTTCATTGTGGTTGATTTGGGGTCAATCAGCTACTAAGAATCTGACACATAGTGATGGGCCAAATGGCCGCCTCTCATTCGAAAAGTTTGATAAGTTTGTAATTCTGCCTACAAATAATGTTAAAAAAATAAATACTGTTTTAAAATGATGTTCAAATTACCAAAATGGAAAAACTAACAACGTGGCAATAGACAAGTTCATTTCAGCAAATATAGCCTCCATTAAGTGCTAACAACTTCCACAGTGAATATTACATTTTTGGTTGTTACTTGTAGGGTCTGTATTTTTTTTTTCTGTAAGTTTTCAGTTTCACCTTGCTTGTGTGACCTCAGCTTGGGTAACTCACTTCACTTCCTTTCCCCACTAAACCTAACAACTGCATGCCCGCAGGAGCCCACGGGAAGCAAATTATTGCTTCAGATATACTGTACTGGTATGTGTAATTGGGGTGTAAGGTTGGTGCCCTTTATGATGAGGTGAATGATTAACAGTAGGCTTGGCGGTCCAGTTGTTAAAGAAAGGGGCTTGTGTACCAGAAGGTTCCAGGTTCAATCCCAGCTCAGTCACTAACTCACTGTGTGTGATCCTAAACAAGTCACTTAACCTCCTTGTGCTCCGTCCTTTGGATGAGATGTAAAACCAAGGTCCTATTTTAAGTGACTCTGCAGCAGGTTGTGATGCATAGTTCACTCCTAATTCTCTGTAAACTGTTTTGGATAAAAACACTGGTTGAATAATAACAACAACCATATTGCAGGAATCTTTTAGTCCATCTTTTTATCAGTGATCCAATTTGTTCTTACACAACGACTGATCAACGTGCACCTTCCTTAAACTCGGTTTACAAGAAGATTCCACATTGTGTTGAAAAACCACAAGTGCACCCTGCCAGTCTGCCTAATTTGGCCACCAAAAAAAAGGGAGTAAAAAAAAAGAAAATGTACAGAGATGGTGTATGCAATCTGAACAAGCCAGAGAAATACAGCAAGGACAAATTAAAGCAATAAGGACAAGTCAAAACAACTGGGAAGAGTCTAAACAGCATGATCAATAGGAATGGGAAGTCAGGGAAATACCGATGTCAAAGCAATTGGGGCACAGCAGTAATCCCATCAGAACCTGGTCTTTATAGGAATGCTTTGTACCTTCAACTCTCACTTAATATTTGATTTATTAGTTGTTTAATGTCTGCTTACAGTACATCTCTATTGTTGTTTTCTGCTTGGATCATTACTTACCTGATGTGAAATTACCACTAGGGGTGTGCAACTATAATTTCAACAGAGAATTACAGAGAACACATACAAACATGCAAGAAAATGAATGACCACATCAATAAACAGCAAGTTTTCCCAGTTTACCACCTTGGGCCTTGTGAGAAACATTGTTATTGAACTCCAAGGTCCAGTGAAAAAATCTGAAAAAACACATCTAATAATTGACTTGTGTAAATGTTGTTTTGAGAAATATGGAAACATATTTTATAATAATTTGCTGAAAAAAATGTTTGTTCCTCCTCAAGTCAGGTCTTTTGAACTAAGACCACCAAAGTGAGCCAACCCCCAATTAGTAACCTTGGACCAAGTAGTAAAACTATTCATCTATGGCCAGACATTGATAATCCTCTATTTAGATTGATATCTTCAGAGCTTGAGTGTCTAAAGTCAGGATTGCATAGCTGGTTAGGAAATTTGATTTTTTAATAGAATACATTTCAATTTTCTAAAGTTAAACATTGAAAGCAGATATTTTATTTCAAGATGCATGTAATCAGAAATCAGAAATTACTCAATTTATACCAAATATACTCAAAATGATGCATCAGGCCTTTTTATTATTAGTTATTTTATGGATCCACCAATAAATACACAGCCACATGTCCCAGAGGTTGTTGTTTTTTTCTGATACCAAATATGGCATATTGTTTTATAAACTGGTTGTCCCGTCTACTGGGGGAACAAGCATTTAATTGCATAATATACTCCTGAAACATTGAAATAAATTGACAGAAATATTACACTAATCACAAAGTAGATCTCACTACCCACAAGGTTTGACACATTTTCCACCAAACGTTCTAAAAGGGTGTCAATCATTTATACTTGTGTGTGGTGGCTGAAAGGCTAAAATTTTGGGAAAATAAAATAATTTAAAAAAAATATTAATCTAAATTAGACAATAGAACATTGTCTCTGAATGTTTAGTGGACATTGGTAATGTTACCATGGGTATAAGTACCGGTACCTCTGAGGACGGAAATCAAAAGATACTTGCGGATCTGGAAATGACTATGCCAAGTATTCAATGAATTAGATGCAGTTGTTTGTAAATGTTAAGATAATAACCGGAACATGGATTATGATCTCCCAATGTGATTATTCTAGTCTGCCAGTATTTATTTTGTTATTTTATAATTTGTTTCATGCACACATATTTTTTACATGGGCATACCTGTTAATATTAAAATGAGTTGGAAACAACTTGTATGTCTATAGTATTGTAGATTATTAATACTATTAATGTCTTATTTTGCATGCTCTTTACATTAACAAAAGTGGAGCAGATTTAAATAACATATTTCTCCTAGATGTCTATTTGAGACATGGCTTTATGTATTTATATATATATATATATATATATATATGATTAGACTAGAACAAAGTCTTTTTGACCCATGGCGTTTAACTTTTATAATTTCATAAAAATTATGAAACAAAGAATTAGCATTACAAAACATGATAAACAAACAAACAAAAAAACCTTTAAGTGACAGTCCTGAATATGTAACAGGAGTAAAGTAGGTCAGTTGTGCTGAGTATCTCAATATTCCAATTAAACAGACTTTCCTACTGTCTCTTGACAAAAAAAAAAAAAAAGCAAAAACATGAAATTCTGCAATGGGCACTTTCTGTACAGTTGCCAGTAATGTTGTACAGCTTGCATATCATCTCTACTCTTTAAGCCAGCTGCCTATGCCTGATCATAAAATGATCAAAAACAGTTGGAAAATGTAGGAGAAAATGCCTCAAAGCTAGCTGCTGCCAGTCATGATGAGAGACCAAAGCCGAGTCATTTTCTCATCAGTTTCAAGACAATTAAGGACAGAAACACCCATAGTGACCTTGTTTGAAATCCCTGGGTGCCAAAGCAACAGTAAGCCGCCATGTTGATTCATCAAGTACACAAAGCCAATTGTGTGGCAGGGCCCTTGGCAACTCTCCAGTGAATCCACAACCGTTCCTCCACTCATATTAACTAATAGTGGCAGTGTCTGTACCTTTACCCATGCATACAGCCTGTGCCTGAATGAAAGAAGGTAATGAGAACAGTGATGCTGAAAGCCATTGAACAAAACTGTAGCCCCCGTATATGATGTCAAAGGGAAGAGTACAGTCACAGGCCTCGTTACAATGTTTACAGCATGCTTACCCTAAAATGTTTAGAGCAAACAAATGAAAACGTAATGGATAGTGTTGTGATCCACTTAAATACTGCAATTTAGAAATGTTTACTTGTAAAAACAGGTTGAACAGTTGTATTTTATTTACAGTAGTTATTGACAAGGAGAGTCAGAAGGCTCTAAAAGGTTGGCTTGCACTTGTGTCATGGTGATTATTACTGCCACAATATATAAAAACACATTTTTAGGACGTTTTTCAGAGTTGGTTGATATTTTAATAATTCAAATGTGTGTTTATAAGTCTCCTATAAAAGTACAAAATGCAAAGACTAAAAACAGGGTTCTGTATACATTTGATATAAGTTAATACATCTTGTGTAGGGTGTCTTATTGTATTAAGCAATGCTATCTCGTAAAGTTTTTGTTGTAATATGATACTCACATTTTATTAACATTAGAAATCATTAACAGCGATTCATTAATAAAATAATGAATCTGTTTTCATTCAACTCAAGTCAATTTCAAATCAGCTCAGTTAATGAAGGTCCCTTGAGTCATAGCATAATAGTCATCATAGGGTATAATGAAACTAAAAGCCTCAATTTGTACCTCCTTGGTCCAAAGGATTTAACACAACAGATATTGATGTATTACTCCAGTTGTGGTACTGAGGAGTTCTCCTGTACTTAAAAGGCTGCTTTGAAGTTGTATTAGACATTTACCTCAAGCAACTGCCATTTGAATTTGGAATGCTCTTTTGTTTAAAAAAATATATATGTAACAGGGGTGTTCTGTTACTGTGTGAGTTTGATGTTGAAATACCACACAGGCATCCAGGTTTTATTAATTAAACAGGCAGTGGTTGGTGGTCACCACTAGGGTACTAGCAATAGTAGTCCTAGTGTGGAAGGACATATCCAAACATGTACATCAAAAGTCAAAAGAAAACATAGTTCAAAAACAGCCAAGAAATAAAAGGTGGCCAAGCTCAGGCCATGTGCTACTGCCACTACATAGGGAGGTCCCACACCAGGAATCTTCTTCCTAACAAACAAAATAAACTGTGGTGGGATTAAAATTCCCCTAAATTAATCCCTACATAAACATAGCAGTTATCCCAGTACACACAATGATAACCTGTAGCTCACCCTGGTTGGACACGCAGTTGTAAGGGCTCTCCATCAGCCACACAGCTTGTAAACAAGTGCTAATGGAGAACAAAGGACTGCCGATCCAGACCCTTTTTAAAGGCACATGGCCAGGGTTAATTGATCATTAATTAGTCAAATCACACCTGGCCACCTGCTACACATTAAGTTTCAATTAGGCAGGGAGGGAAGTCTAACTTCCCAGCCCTGCCATAGCTAGCACACACTGTGTTTGTACAAAAACTTTCAATTATACCATTTTTTTTAAAATTACAAACACACCAAACCATATTTATTATGAAACAAAAACATATTATTTACAGGGGCAGGCCTTACCTCTCCCACAATATATTACAGTCAAGACATAATGTAATGTCTGTACAGTGGTAAGAAGTTTAAAACTGTTGTTTTTGGGTATAATGTAAGCCTTGCATGTACTCTGTGTTTAAAATATATCCCTTATCTGACCCAAGTGCAAAGGCAAAGCTTCAGAGAGGAATACAATTTTAAAAAGTTATTTGCATTAATTCTGCTGATTTTCGACAATTGTTTTTCTAACCTGCTTCAAAATGGGAACAGTTGAGTGGAACAATAAAAAGAAAAAAAATCAAGGGATTAACCACATTAGCTCAAAGCCAACTGTTAAACATACAGACTATATTACTCCCTAAGTGTAGTTTAAAAACACACTGCCTTTACAGCTTTTTTGCCGTGAATATGTGTAAGCAATGACACATATACATGAGTGTAAGAGGTATGTGAGAATTCAAGTCTGACAAGATTGTACTCAATGAGATGCTAAACATGATGAAAGTGGAAGAAAAAAAATGGTTTGTTTACTGATTGTAAAGCTCTGGCAGTAAAATTTGAAACCATGAATATTCCAATCAGTTAATAACCGTATGGCTGAGCTATTCAGTAATTAGGATCCTCGGTTGAGTGGTATGATGGTTGGGATCATCTTAATGAGGTCTGTTGTATTTCTATTTTTTATTTTTTTTGTACCAGTCCCTTCAAATAGATGTGCCTGTGGTTATACTGTACAGAATGTAAGTTTTAAGTAAGAAAGCAGCATATTGTTACAGCTGGAGATGGCTGCCTAACAATGTGTGGATATACTCCAATTTTACATTATCCTCAAAACAACAAAGGAGTTATTTTCCGTTGAAGGGATTCAAAGAGAACACAAATGATCACCTGGGACCAATGTTTTAAGTGTTTTTGATTACATAAGCAATTAAAATCAATATAATTTTTGATTATTGCCTTCAATTTACCTGGGAAGGGTGTATATTAACATAATATATAGCCTGCAGAACAGAATGTGTTATTGTGCTCATAACATAGTTATAGGCTACAAAAAGGAAATGAGAAAGTTTGTAAAAAATGTGCTTGATTTTTTTGAAGCTTGCTAAGGATTTTTGCTACACTAGTGTGAAACCACATACTTGGAAGTGCAGGAAGTAATAAACAGTCACGGCAGCTGGAAAGTTTCACTTCTGCAAGGAACTTGCAATCTATTTTTGTTTATTCATGGTTTGTTAATTGAGATAAGCCATGAGCCAGATTGCTGTAGGGATGACATGGAGCAATGAAGAAACATTTGCTCTAATCAATATTTGGGCTGACAATTTAATCCAGAGAAGCTTGGATGGAAGCGTCCATAACAAACACATCTTCCAAACAATTTGCGAGAGGTTGGCTGAAGCTGGATTTCACAGGACTGCAGTCCAGTGCAGAGACAGATTAAAAAAAGGTGAAAATGTGGCCATGTGAGCGTTGCTGCTTCCGGGGACCTTGAGTACGCACATTGTGTACTTGCTACTGTCACCCAGGTTGACCCCGCTTCTTCAAAAAGCAGAGTGAAAATCCTTAGCTGACCCTGGTTAGAGCATGCCAGTGTGAAAGGAGCTAAGACATTTCAAATATAAACCTGCGTAAACATTTTAAAATATAAATATCTACTAAACTACCTCACCAGTCAATCTACACCTTTTGTCCTTGGCGCATTAGAAATTAAATGTATTCCACCACCCATACAGTTGTTGTAGTAGTTAGTCGGGTAGCTAAGTAGCATATTACGTTCTGAGTATACCGCAACAGTCATGTGCTTAAGCTGAATACACAGCTGTGGTTGCTTAAATGTCAATATGGGCAGGCACTTTGTTCAACATTTTTATTTTTTTGTACAAATTATTTCATTCCTCTTGGGCATATAGTGTAAGGGGAAACTCCCCAACCACAGTGCATACTTCTTATATGTACCACTGCAATTCAGTTTGTGCATTCAAAATTCTGTCCTATGTGTTTTTTCTTCAGACCATTCAAAGTACAATTTTTTTACTGCATACATAACTCTGTTCAATAAACCGGTCATTCATATTTTGGATTATAGTTACCATTTTTCATTACAGAGCTGACTGAAATGTGCTTTCACATTCAATGAGGTTATCTTGTTTTGTAGACATCTTCTTTAAATTACCAAGCAACAGAAAATAAAAGGTTCAAAGATGCTCATCAATGCTCTCTGGGGAAAAAAAAAGTGCATACAAATGACATGATTAGCACAGTTACACTGAAAATCATAATTAAGTATTACTAATTGCTCTGTGCTTGTAATTTATTTTTAATCATTGCCATTGATTGAGATGTTCATCTGTGGTTGGTTACTATTTTGGGAGTATGACAAATTGCAAAACAAAACTATCATAAAGTGAATTCATCTTGAATTTATTTCTATTCCACTTGGGTGAATTTTGGTTTTTCAAACAGGCATTGCTTTCTTCTACCCTCGGGTGCATAAAAAATAAATAACATTGAAATAGATTTGCAAAGCTTTTCACTCACTGTTGTCATTAACCCATTAGCACAGATTGGAAAACCGAATAAACGGCTCCTAAATCCAGAGTTTTGCTAAATCTTCTTATTATTTTCATTCAGAAAAAAATCATGTTAATTGCAATTTTAGATTGGTAATATTGCTCAGATTATTTGTCAAGATGGGATCAGAAAGTAAAGGCTAACTGTGCAGAATTGGTAAAGAGCAAGGAGCTTCAAATGTCATTGTATTCATTTTGTTCACCTTCCCCTTGTCTTTTATAATGTTTGCAGTTACAGGGAGTGGTTCTTGATTCCAAT
This sequence comes from Polyodon spathula, assembly GCF_017654505.1. Classification (NCBI taxonomy): domain Eukaryota; kingdom Metazoa; phylum Chordata; class Actinopteri; order Acipenseriformes; family Polyodontidae; genus Polyodon; species Polyodon spathula. The sequence goes on along the minus strand of NC_054548.1, from coordinate 16,100,891 downwards.
TATCTAATACTGAGTAATTACAGTTATTCCATATATCTATCTTTACCCATCTGTGAACATTGGAACTGCCCTGGCTGGTCCCACCTACTCACCCTCTCTATATTGTATAGAACAGAGTTAAAGGTCACATTATCACCTGGTTTGAATAGCGTGACCTTTCTAAAAGAAGTCTGTTCAGTAGTGCGCAGTTAGAGTGCTCCAGACAAGCTTAAAGAAAAATTAAACACATGTAAAAATCTCTCTCTCTCTCTCTCTCTCTCTCTCTCTCTCTCTCTCTCTCTCTATGTATATATATATATATATATATATATATATATATATATATATATATATATATATATATATATATTAATAGATTGGCTACGGTGACTTACAGGAAAATAATTCCATGAGTTTCCTTGACGTCATAAATTACTCGAGTAATTTATAAACTGTCACAGAAACCCAAGATGGAATTGTTTTCCTGTAACTCACTGAAGAGGCACATCTGTTATTTTTTATAATACATGGATACCCTTGTGATGCTAATATTAAAGAAGATGACTTTCAGCAGTACAGTTTGGTTTTTTTTTAAACTTAGTGTTTCAGTGCTGTACAGATGTTCTATGTCGTTATCCGTTAGTGCTTCAGCTTTATTTGGATGATTGCCATTACCTTGTTTACATTTCCTGTTCCTCTCCAGTTTCTTTGAGATACAAATGTACCATCTTTCCATCATTTTTTAAAATGTTTTCTCAGTTTGTTGATCAATAATGAACATTTCTGTACTGTGGATGTTGTCTAGTGATTGAAAACAAGACATTTTGTATTTGAATTGAAAGTGATGGTCTCGAAGAGTTGAATGGGTCAAAGTTCAAGTATATTTTCCTCTAGAGGAATTATCACTTTTTGACATCATTACTGTGGTAGTATGCTTTTTTTTCAAATAGCCTTCCTCTCTCTCTCACTCTCTCTCTCTGTGTGTATATATATATATATATATATATATATATATATATATATATATATATATATATATATATATAGGTTATATTATAATTATAGCAGCGGGACCTGAGTGAAACTTTCAACCACGTTGTAACATTCAAAAAAATAAGACCAGGTGAATAATGTGGCTTGTCAGTCAGAGTTATTTCTTGAGATACAACATGACCCAGATAACTGTCTGACAGCAGAATCCCTGTGTCCAAAAGACAGCGCTTTGTCAGAAACCAGTCAGTGTTAAATCTTGGGATTTATAAAGCAGAGGCATTGCAAGATTCAATAGTGATGGAGCTGAAGAATCAAGGACAGGGTCAATGCTGTCTGCAGGTCGTGCCTGTGTCTGTATGATGTAGGTATGTCAGATTAAGTAAAAAGGGAACGCTTGAAAGCTTATGGAATTACTTCACATGGTGCGTCCTGTCATTAAATGGAGGTCTGAAGTAAAACTGTTTGTACAGGTTTTTTGAAAAAATAATAACACTTTGAATGGGTTGTCTGTGCATTTCTGTGACTTGTAGTCATTAAAATGTGTATACATTATTAAGATCAATTTAATAATATCATTTTTGCAGCATTATAAAAAACAGAGCTGTGAATACTTATGAGCATGTTATATCATAAAAATAAACTTCATAAACTATTTGTAAAATACAGTTATAATAAAATAAACTAAGTAATTTCTTTCAGTTATCTAGTTGCTATGCTTGACTGGGATTTGTGTGGCATCTCATCCTTACACTTTCATTCAGACTTCTAAAGCAGATCAATAAAAAAAGTAGCCTTGCAGTAATGAAAAATACTGCACCTCTGTTCCCGATATACAAAAAAACATAGAAAAAAGCCTCCAAACAAGTCAAAATCTGACCATATAATTGTGGTACTGATTTCAGACAGCTTTTATACTACAAAAAATGTTCCTACAGCACATTTTGAAAAAGGCACTTACAGTAGATAATGATAACACTTCTTCTCGAACCGTGTATCACTTCTAGATAAAAAATGTGTGGTAGTGTTTGTGAAGAGCAATTGCTGAAAAAGTCAGCATGAGCCCTTAAAGGATCTTCTTATTTCAGATTGTACCAGTAGCCAAGGCTCCTATGCAATCACGCTGGGCAGACTAGACTGCAAGCTCATTGAAGTTTAATCTTAAAAAAATAAAAACGATTCATGAAAGATGCGAGTTGGAATTCAGGAAAGAGGACAGGCTGCATTTTACCTTTTGCCTTCACCAGATTAACTCTAGTGAAAAATGAATCATGAATAAAAACTATTATCTATCACCTACCCCACTCTTCATTGTCTAATATACTGTAGCGTTTTCAGGGTTCAAAGGATGGAGGCTGAAAGGTATAATTTGTTACGACTCAAGCCAATTTCATTTTTACAAAGAAATAGAAAAAAAAAGCAAACTGAGAACAAATTAACAAAAACAGTCTAAACAACCCCCCTATTGGCAACACAACAGACTCCCCCCATTTCACTTAGGGTTGTCACAATACTACTGTAAAGGAAAAATATTGAGGCTGGTATATGTTGCGTAGTTGCATCCCATGTGGGCATGTCAAAATTTTGTGAAACATTGAAAAATTGTTTGTTAAAAAAAATCCTGACTAGGAAGTATAAGCTTATTTTCATCAAGTTGTCTTCAGTGTACTGTATACCAAATCAAAAGTTTTACCCCAAAACACCTGCTAACCAATATGGATACACAAATGGGTAAAAAAAAAAGTTACTTTTACAGCCCACACAAACACTGCTAAACTTAACTTCAAAAGAACGAAAGTATGGGCATTACTTTGAGCAGAAAAGTAAGCACCAACATGCTTAATGGGGCACTGTGACAGAAATATAATGACTCTTGGTTGTAAATTTCCCTCCCGAACTGTGACGGTGCTAAGCAGTGAAAGTAGAGTCCTTTGGATGGGCTGGCCTGACAGTTCTTTTCCAGGGTCAGGAAGTCGGTCAGTCTGGAAGAAGGCAAGACTCCATTTCAAGAATGTATTGACTTGGAAGGGAAATGACATAGCAGCTGCAGATTGTAGAGACAGCTGCACTCGTTTATCAAGTCGTCATGTGTAACAGCATAAAAGGGGACGGAGAATCATAATCTGCTCCTTCACTTGGTTTTTGTTAAAGAGACTGGAAGGACCGTGAGAGACCCAGTGAAAGCTGAAAAAGGGTATTTGTGAGTGTTTTGTTTGTTTGTTGCTGTTAGTAATTGTCTTTGTTTGTGAACCACCAGACGGCTAACACGTATCTGGAGCTGTCACCTTGGGCCAGCACAAAACCGAAACAACAATTGTTATCACCCACCACGAGCACTACTGCATGCACCCAGACTGGTGACCGTGTCTAGTATTATTGTGTTGTGGATAACATGTATTTATTACTTGGGCTGCAATCCCTGTCTTTTCTACCTCCATTCACTACAGATTGGTGTGTATTGCCGGAGCTTATTGTTCGGTCGCTAGACCGGGAGTTATAAATAAAAAGACTCCTTTTCCAAACGCATTACAGTTTCCTGTCTGTGTTTGTTCTTGCACCGCATCACCTCTGCACCTGTTCTCACTCAGGAGCCACTTTGCCACAGGCACATTCACACATGTATGCCATCATGGCAACATGTGTTAATTAAATACTGTACTGCAATTACGTATGATTTATTATGTCTTACATCATTAATGTGCTTGCACAGAAAGGCTAATTAAATGATGAAATGTAGCAGTAACACATATTATACATCAATTGTTTAAACCAAGTTATTTCAACTAAAGCTGAGCTACAATAAGTACAATGGAGGATCAACAGGACGAAATGATGCAACTACAGCTTGTAGGCGTCATATCCTTCTACAACAGGAGCACACGCAAGGGCCAGTAGCACATGTAACAGACCCCATTATATATAGGCATTATACATATAAATTACCTAATCTTATGCAGATTACTGTCTGTAATGAGAGCTGCACAGAGAGACAACATAACAGATATGGTGCAGTTGTGATGTTTGCACCTTTTGCATCTTGGTAATCAATAGTTCAATTCAAGAATGCACATTATTATTATTATTATTATTATTATTATTATTATTATTATTATTATTATTATTATTATAGCTTTAGAGGGCTTACTCCAGAAGACCCTTACAATACAAACTATAGTAAAAATTCCTAATGTACATACAAATTTGTGTTTAACCCCTTGAATCCATGTTCTGTATTACTGGTAGCCCTACAATTTGTTGAGTTAAATCCTGGGAAGTTACAAAAAAGGCCAACACCATCTATCAAAATCTCCCCTGCTCGGAAAAGACTTTTTTTTAACAATAAATACATTAATTTCAATGACGGATATGAATGAAGATTTACATATTCATATTATCAATACATGTCAAATATGTATCTGCTGTCATTCAAATCTACTCTAATTGCTTCTGTTATAATGGATGAACATTCATAACAATTATGAATGTCCTGTTGGAGTTTGTTTACCAGAATATTTTGTTCTACATTATAAAATATGATTTAAGGGGTTGAACTCTAAAAGAGTAAGTCTCTTGAATTGTCTTTTTCTTTTGGACAGGTCTTCCTAGTTTATGGTGTTTGTGATTATCCAGGGTCCAGGGTTCTGTTCCATTACTATTGAGATATAGTCTTCGTTGTTTTAAATCTGCCTTTACTACCCAGCTTTGAACTGTTCTGAAGTGCTAGGACTTTCCTTCAAATCGTGTGGCAATGTGACCTTTCAACTCTTCCTACATAAATATTCAGTCCCAGCATGTCAGATTCTCAAGACAAGCAGAAAGCAGCTCAAAGCCAGGTAGTACACTGATGCAGGCTCTGTGTTGCCATTGGGCCATTGTATTGCCACTTGTATTGCCTCTGCATTGAAGATCTTGTAATTAAGGTACTCATCAAGACCCCTAACCCCATGCCTGTTCATCTAACCTGAACTTCTCTAATAATTCTTTGTTAAATTTTGAAATAGGGCTGGTTTGTTACTGACCCTGACAAAATCAAACACATCAGATTTCACTGTTGCAATCTAAATTAGTGCTTATATTGAGTCTGCACTATGTGGATTTTTGGCATGATATTAGCTATGCTTACAAGTTTCATCCCTTCATTACTGTGCAAATTGTACTATATAATCTTTGTAATCTTGTAATGCCTTTTATAATCTGTTTTCCTTGTAGGGTACTGAACAGAATATAATTGACTTTGCTCTATGTGTCTTTCTAGAGGAAGAGAGATAGCCAAGCTGTAGTGTTCCAATCATATAAAATATCTCACTGTCTGCAGAGAATACACAGTCGTTTATGAAATGACGAAATGTCTGAATTCAATGTTTAGAAGACCGTGGAATAGGTGGGTGGGACATTCAACCTCACTTATATTTATTCTCTGAGGAAAAAAGGTTAACATCTGGGGTTAGGCTTTTTTTCTTAATATAAAAACGTTGCTTAAATTTCCATTTTTTATTTTATTTTTATTTTTTTTTAAAGATTTAATGTGATTTGTATTTTATACAACAGGGAGATTGGAACTTCTGTGTATTTTCACAAATACTGGCACCTCCATGTTGTGTATGTGTTATGGTAAAAGTCTGAATCTGGTCAATCTTAAGTTTTACTGGTAAATCTCAATGTTTACCAAATAATATCTGAAATTATGAAGAAATTGTTTCCTTTTTAGACATTTACCAATTAATCTTATGATTTACCAAAGCTTATTGGTAAATGCTGGTATATCACTGAAGAATGTATTTATTTCTGCATACACATTTTCCATTAAAAAAAAAAATGATGTTGAACAATATATTTATTTCTGCAATCAAATGTTCCATTGACAAAATAATTATTAATGAGTTTACAGTAATGCACAATTGAGCAATTCAAACATTGTACTGAACAATATTGTGATCCACTTATGTAGAACAACCAGCATTCTATTAAATTTGCGTATAACTCGGTGTGGAAGGATATGTAGTAGTTTGATGAAAAAATAACATTCTGTTAAATGCAAATTCAATAATCTACACCTTTATTTGGTCAACAGAAAATCAGACTTTGGTAATGACACAAAATGCAACAAATACAGGCTGACTTACTGCAGACTCTTACAGCACTTGGAGTTACACTGGACACCTGAAGCCTTAGAAAGCGCGAAAGCGAGACATTCGGTCATCAGCCAAAGACACTTGGTTATGCTTGAGATTTACTGCTAAATCTCCAAAATAAAGAGTTATCATGTTTATTAAAGACCCTTACTGATTTGTTTGGTAAATGTCGTCATTTACCAGTAAATCTTAAGATTTGCCAATATTTGGACTTTTACCATAACATATGTATTAAATAACACAAACAATTGTCCATAGATTTCTATATAAAATTAATGAAAAAAAATGTAATTAAAATTAAGGACTTGTTTGAACTTTTCGGTGAATTTCAGAAGGAGATTCATTTTTATGACCAGTTACAGATATTATGTCTCCTGTTTCAATATGTTTTTTGTGTAGCTACAGATAACTGCAAAGCGTTGGTGCTACAGTATTTGTTTACATATTCCATAAAGTATTTGTTCTATGAGTCAAGTGTACTAGGTGGATGAAATGGCTGCTTTGGAAGGTCTAGGCTGAAATTAGATTTCCACCAATGGAATGAAATAAGCAATTTTTTGAATTGACAGATAAACATGCCCATGAATGATAACATTGTTAATTGAATTTTGCCCATGGCCTTGTCCATTGGAGCTCGTTAGCCGGCCTTATGCTGGCAAACTATGATGAATGAATGTGACAGAGAAAGAATGAATCTTGGTTATAAATCTCCCTCCTGGCTGTGAGGGCACTATGTAAAGGGAACAGAGTGCCCTGGACTGGATGGTCTGATAATTCATTCAAGGGAAAGGTGGAAGTCGGCCATCTAGAAAGTGGGCAGAGAAGAAGTACACCAAGTCATCAACCCAGACGGGAAGCGATGTGGCAATCGTGGATTGGAGGAAAAGTGATTGCATGGCTGAAGGTACAAAAGGGGATGTGACCGAGTGAACTGCGCTTTTGTTATGGTTTGCTAGAGAACCGCTAAAGAAGTATAATAAAAGAACTGAGTGTTTAGTGTTTGTTTGTTTTGTTGTTTCTAGTTGTACTCATTTGTTCTTGTTAGACTGCTAACACACTTAAGGCCAGCACCAACACAGACAGCACAGCACTACTGTTCACTAATAAATTGTATTTCATCACTTGCACGTTAGCACTCACTCTGGGCTTGTGATTGTGTTTGTGTTGTGTGTGTTTATACTGTGTTTATTATTTTGGGACTGTACCCCGTGGTTAAAACTATGCAATACACATTGCTGTGTATTGCCTGGGCTTATTATTTTCAGTCACCAACACGACCTGGATTACAATTAAAATAAATAAAGAATTGTTTGGACTGTGAAGTTGTTTGTCATCTGTTTAAACATTACATCACCTCTACACCTGAGCACTGCAAATCACTTTGCCAGTAATCAAGTATATGAATTAGATGAATGTCTGATGCCAAAGGGCAGGACAAGTGGCAAGGTGGAGGCAGCGGAGGAGGGAGACCAAACAAATGAACAATAAAAGGTGTGGATAAAAGCGGTATGTGATTAAGGTGTTTTGAATTTGTATTTATGTTTAAACCTTTTATTTGTATGTGAAACAATAAAACTCTGCGAAAGCACTGAACTGAAGTTTTCCAGCCTGGGTTTGTTATTTCTGCTGCTGGCCAGCCCTGACTGCACGGCACTCTACTGCAATACTATTTACATGTGTAGGGATTTACCCCTTGCCACACTCCAATATAAATGTGTCTGCTGTATGTAGAGCTTTGGATCTGATTAACCAGGCTCAATTTCATTATTTGCTCTTGAGTAGGGTGGGATGAGGGTTGTACCAAGGGTGCAGCAATCTAAATGCATGTATTTCTATTAGGATGAAACAATTTCTCACCCCTTTATCCTGCTCCTAGATACCAAAAGGATGAAAACACACATTTGGCAAATACAACACTCCTTCCTCACATACCTGTAAAATGTATATTCCCCATAAGCAATGCAGTGTGTACAGGGCAAACCACAGCATTTAAATAATATAAACATCTGAAATATAATTTCAAATAGTTTCTCAAATAAAAAAGAGCAGACAATTGTTACACAGACTTATCTTGACCAGTGACAAAGATGAAAATGACAAAACAATGAACAGCAGAACAAATGCAGTTTTGATAATTTTGATAAAGAATCAGAATATCACCAGAAAAATTGCATGGATTATTATGGACCACACCAAAGAGATGTAAGGACGGTTGTTGGATGGATTAGCATTGTGAATACAAAATAGCTGTTCAAAGGAGCATCCATTTCATACCATAACGAGAATGAATACAGAATTAAAAATATTTTAATAGTGTTCTGCTGGGGGCCATGAGAAAATGGTTATCACCCCATGTACTGTAAACCCTCCATTTATCTTGAAAGCAAGAACAAAGGCCAGAGAGGTAATATAAGAGAAAAAGATTCATACTGGGATATCTGAATCATGTTAGATTTAAAGAGGCCCGTCATTGTGGATTTAAGCCACTATTAGTGTTGCTATAGTCAGCATGAACAAATTAACTTGGGTTTATGAAAGGGCTTTCTGAGTGATCCTTCAAAAAATTATCTGTGTAGCTTTGAAAACCTCACAAAAAGCATTTAGCAGTGGGAAGCTCAATTGGTCTATGTAGCTGATATTTTAAAATGGCCCTTATTTGGGGATTTCAGGTGTATTAAATGCTGGCTGAAATTGGAAACAGTACTAAAGCTTTTAAAAAGTACCTTCTGCAAATCATTTAATGTTGCTAGTTATTTTTGCTACATCTTGATATCAGCATGCATAATTCAGTCACTTAGCGCTACAAGAGTAATCTGGGAATATCTTTGGATATTTAATCAATTTGGGTCTTAACTAAAACTGAATGAAACCAGTAATTTTGTAAAAGGAGATTTCATACCGTTCTGTGGTAGTATTTTCAATAACCTGTTCCAGCGTCTTCTGGAGGAGTGGCTTTAATTGAAATCAACGAATAACCTGTCATCATCTATTACATTCAACCTATGTTTAATTGATGAGATTATTTATATCAACTTTCTTTTAAAAATGGTGACAGCGTCTAATTATCACTTGGGATATTTCAATATGTGTGATCTTAATCCAAACGGTCAGTTATAAATACCTCCTTCCCAAAGAAAGAAAAGAAAAACAGAGTGGAATGAAAATGATCACACTATATAAAGCAGGCAGTGAATAACACAAAAACAGAATTGAACTGAAATACACATCCAGGAATAATGTTATGGAAGGTATGCTTAATTTCTCATCGAACCTCTGGAATTTTGCTGTTATGTAGTGTAGTCTTTTATCTGATTGATATTATGTAGTGAATGGCTGTTAACTTGTGTTCAGTTGCTTGTGAAAATATTTTCAACATAACCTGAAGTCCATCACAGACAGGTTCAAATGTTCTGCCTAAGATTTGTTTGAAATGATGACAACAACAACTTTCACGGGCTCCCATTCTAAAGGGAAAACAGGAAATTCACCCTAAATACAACACCAATATTTTAAAATAGTATGTGTTGTTTATTGAAAAATAAATGTCCACCTTCTATTATAATATGAAAATAACTCATTGAGGTATTCAGCTCAGATAGATTTCACAGCCTTTTTACTTAATAAAACAATCACTTCAGCCAGGACAGAGGTCATTTGCTTCGTCTCTTGCACCGACTTGCATTAAAACATATGAGAGTTTGGTCCAAGCATAATAACCCTGCCTATAACATCCCTGTAACATACATGATGTAACACCTCCTTGGAAGCCGAAGAAGGAGAAAGCACCTACAGTAAATGGCACTGAATCAAAATCAGTAGTCCAACTACACCACTGAGGGAATTGCACCCTTAAAATTTAAATAATTTTGGTTAACACATCCAGTTTAGCTCCTTATAATTCAAAGTTTTTTTCTTTTTTTTATAGTGGCACATAAGTGGAATGTAATCAGAGGAGAAAAGGCAAACAGACATGAATAAAAACTCATAAAATGTTCATTAGGGTCAATCCAAGTAGGATAGTAAAGTTTATATAAAATCAGCTAATTACTACAAACAATCAACAGCAGCTTCAAGAAATACAGTAGAGTGCTGTACTGGATAGTTCAGGTACAGAAAACACGAGCAAACTAACACAAATGCAAATATTACAAATACATTTAATAACAGGAGTAAAAGAAGTCATAATAAAAATACTTTAACACATCAAAATATATCAAATAAACCAAGCCCAATTTCAACCAAGAATACACAAGCCAACAAAACCACAAATGTGCAAAATGCAAACCTTGGCAATATTTAACTATATGTAATAATCTCATTACAGCACACACAAAGCAGTGCCGTCATACAAATAATTTTACCTAAAAGGCAAGACAATTAGTTTACTCTGTAAATTATCACCCGCAATAGGTGTATTTCATTACCAGTAGTAAATATGTATTTATATCAATTGCAATTGCAATCAAATCAGATCCTTCATAGAATAGTATCATTAAAAATCCTTCCCGGTAAACACAATACATAAAATAAGCTAAAATATCAGGGGCAACTCAAACCTCCCTCTAATTTACAGAACAATAGGCTGTCGGGGACTAGACCGTATGCCAAGCCTGTATGTCACTTTACAAGCAGCTGACCACAGTACATGTAAACTTGTTTAGTTATGAACAGTACATTTCACTAGTCACTTGCCTTAGGAACCCGCTACTTGTAGATCTCTCAAAGACATGTTTTGCAAAAACTATAAAAACCATAGGGTCCTTTTGTGAAGAAAGTTACACAATACTAGTGTAGGCGACGTGACACATACACACAACACAGGTGTCGCCACCCCAACAACCTCTCTTTCTCTCTGGGAACCCAGCCTTAAAAAAGATCCAGGTGAGGCGAATCGATATATCGATATAAAAGGGAGGACAAACAGGGGGGTCATCCAAAAACAAAAACATCAATTACAAAACAATAAACAAGCGTAGTGGCGACCCGTACTGAACAAATAAAACAGACTGCAAAAGGTAGTAACAGTGAGCAATCATTTTAATACAGAAAAAACGAGTCTGTATCAATATAACATACCCATTAAGTGAACCAAACCTTTTAGATATTTGTCAATTTTTTTGCAGGTGACACATACATGTTCTATGTCTGGAACAACATTATAACTCATGCCAAGAAATTGATAGTGTTTGGATAGTTAGGAATACAGAGTGCAAGCAGAGTTCACAAATTTCAGCTTCCACACATACAGTGAGGCAATATATACAAGACAGGCACTCATTAGTGCAAGGGAGAAAAGCTACCTGAATCCTTTACAGATGACAGACCTTTACTGTACTGGAGCTTTCTCCGTACCGGAGATCATTATCTGATTTCTGTTTATAATTAGGTGTCTAATGATAAATGTTTAAGCTATATGTGTGTAACCTTTGAATATTGTAATGAATACATGGAAACATACTAACAATTTGTATTGTGCACACTCATTTATAGACATCAAATGAGTTTCCTTACAGAATACCAACAATATGACCCAAATCAAACCCAATTGGCTTGGGTTCCATTGGCTAATTAGAAAGCAGGAATCTGGTGACATCTGGATTGGCACTGTCATCCTAAATTCCCCATTGTGATGCAGAAATATCACTTTTCTTGAAGCTAGTCTTCCACATGAGCACCTAGGTTCCAAACCTTTATGCTTGTGTCACAAATCAAATATCAGAAACCAGGTGTATATTTGTGTTATCTATTTAAAAAAATATTATGATCAGTTGTTTTTTTCTCCATTCAGCTTTGGATCATGACATGCATATGCTTATACCTGTCATATTTATAAATTGTACACAATAGTTATTTCTAAATGTGTTTAAGATTGCTTGGGGTAATATTTAGTACTCACCAGGTATTTCTTCCATGTGCCTGTTTTGCCTTAAGAATCACTTGTAATGCAAACTGCTCCACAGTTGCCCTTTATAATATCAATACACAGTGAGCAGAATTATTATTTTGACAAGCAACAATAACAGAACCCATATATGAAATGACCAAGTCAAGTTAGTTCAGACTGCAGTACCCAAACGTGCTCAGTTTTGAAATCTGCAAAGGATACAGCTCCTTCACAATTGCCCGAAATTACCTTAGCCATGAGACTCAGAACTTCTCTGTAGTTTAGAATGATAATGATATGCCGTTCTTGCTGCTGCACATGCCAATTACATAACCATACGCAATGTTCGCCAGTTCAAATTATGCAAAAAAAATTTCCATGAAACATAAAGATTACTTTAATAAATATTAAACTGAAAATCTTATCAGTTAGAAATTTTTGAATATTTATCTGTATATTTACATCTGCTTTGTACCCATTTGCACCTCTCTCATTCTGTGGACTCAGCCAAGCCACTTGACACATTCCATGTTCTGCTATACATCTTATTAAGTATATAGATGAAGAACACAGATGCTAGGTTTAGTAACCGTGGCATTTAAATAGTGTGTTAAATTCAGATTCCAAATTATAGATGTGAAGAATAATGTGTAGATTGCATGCTAATTATGGTAATTAGGTTATTCTACTTGATATCACTGGGTATTTCTGTGACTGAACGCAGTTAAATCCCAAAATCAACTTGGAAGGTCATTGGTTGTGCAAAGACCAGGATTTTGTTTCTGTGTTTGTTCCTGTGATATGTTGTGTTCTTGTTAATTGCAGGCTGTTTTTTTCTTCAGTGTAAAAATTGCAAAATCAATATTTTGAATTATCCTTGTATTAGGATGCTACAATTATTGTTAATTATATGTGTGCAACTGTTTGTCCTGGCGTAATTTATATTTATCTTGGTTCAGCCTTAATATCATATTGTCCCTATATCAAAGGGCTTTAATTACATGGTTACTGCAATTACTGTGCGATATTCTCATAAGCCCTGAGTGCCATGTTTTAGCAGAGAAAATATATTGCATATATTGCAGTTAATCATGTTTAACAAATACATATTTGGGTGATTACAATTCTAATTCCCAGCAGTAACAACATGTAGTTGTAGTTCAAACAACTTTTAATACAATTAATGTCGGTAAGAAACAAAGCCACCAGTACCATATCCCTGTAGAAATGCATAGCTGTTAATACTGGTCAGTTGAAATACGATATTGTACTATAGTGGTTGAGAGGTGACAGGTGAGTGTATAGGTTTTTCTTTGGTCTAGTCAGAAATGAATATAGCAATGATACCATACTTGCACAGAAAGCACTAGGAACCATTATTACCTAAAGTACATAGATGTTCAGTTTTTCAGATACTGTTGTGCTTTTATACCAAAATCTAAGGTTGTAAATAATATTCTAATGTACCCCCCCCCCCCCCCCCCCCTCACACACACACACTCTTTGTTAAAGGCACCAGATAGTTGGCCATAACCCAAAGAAGGTTAATGGTTACTTAGGTTACTTGTTCCTGTCATTTGCATGCATTGCAAAACTGGGCCTGCATTCAAAAGCTAATCCTTGAGGCAACTGAGCATCTGTGATGATTTCCATTACATGAGTGTGCATGTTAAAACTTCATGCTGATTTAAACTCGGCTCTCACCAAGATAAGCACCAACTAAGATGTAGCTTTAAAGTAAACTGATGTAATCCATCTGCGTCTCCATCCATTTGTGTTTCCTTCCATCTGATGATGTAGATATCCTTCTGATTGGTGTTGATGGCTGAAGTGTAATGCTGACTCCAGGGATCAGCTTATTTTGCCTCCCCGGCGCATCAGCACACACAAAGGCTGCTATACTGGCTCCTGGGATCAACCACAGTGCGGTCTCCCCAGTGTATCAACATGACAACTGTCTGGATTGAGCTAAGTAGGGTACATCTCTGGGGTCTTCAAGTGGGCACCTTCCATCCTTTGTGTTTCGTCGACTATCCCATGACACCTCAAGAGGGCTTGACGGTAATTCTGGCATCCCAGCATCACCCCCCTCCGCCCCACACTCAACTCAATCCAGCTTACTTACCTTTACATCAGCGTTTCTTTCTACTGTGCTTGAGATCCCCAACCAGAATCTTTCCATCTCAACCATAGCCAGTTACTGCTCCTCTCTGCTGCTTCAGATAAGTTCTTCACCGTGCGACGCAACTCTTGGCCACTGAATCCGATGTCTCTGAGAAACCGGGTTGTAGATTGTGCCACAAATCCTCGACAACCCACTTCCAATGGGTAAACCCGGACTCTCCATCCTTTTATAAATTCAATATGTTTAAATCTCCTTTGTGGGAATTAGAATAAAATATACTGAACATTATTAAAAGGACTTCATTACATTGTTTTTAAAGAGTAAGTAGTGGGGTTCTGAAAAATATAGCGTTACAAGTTCCCACGTGTTGCTACAACTGTTTAAATAACATACCTGTAATTTTTCTTTTCATTGTTAACATCCTGAAAACTTTTTACACTTTAAAGTCTGTTTCAAAGCTCTTTTCAAAATGTCCGCTTTAGTGTAAGGGTTATAGCCCACATTGTCAAACAGGTAACACAGCAATAACGATCCATGGTGTGGTACGGAACAGAAAAACCAGAACACTTTTTGTTACTTTTTTTTGCAGTGATAACATACTTCCTACAGTGATTTAGAGGACAGATCTCAAACCTCAAATTTTTTTACCAGACTAATGATATTAAAAGCATCTGGTTCCTTTTTACAGTGTGATAATTGATTTGCGTAATAATAATAATAATAATAATAATAATAATAATAATAATAATGTATAGGGGTATTCCAATCCAGTATTATTTTCCAAATAATTGCCTTTAAGAAATATTTGTTGGCAGATATCACATACATCAAAATTAGTAAAGTAGAGCACTAACATGGGAACCTGCATACGGACCTAATTGTCTTTGCAATTAATTTCTGGTGGCTTATGGTGATTCCAGCAAATACATGCCATATGCTTAAACTGCTTATACAAGCAAGACAAGTGCTGTGTTGGAAATCAGCAAAAGCCATTGCAGATGCCTGGCACCTGGGCTGGAATCTCTGGGACGATTTTGCACCAACGGTATATACAGTAGAACCAAGAACTGGGTGCAGTTCTAATAGAATCTTCATAACATAATCACAACTCATGAATAAACTTTTAAATAAGAACCTTTTACAAAATAGTTTACAAAACTATTGAAAATTAGAAAACAGATTAAGAAGTCCACAGAGTAATAACAGATCAACATTTCTGCACTGTATGAGCAAATAGAGCACTGAGCCAGATCCATTTCTCCAACTACTGAGCTGAGAAAGAAAATTGTTTAATTTTACAACCGCCCACTGACCTTGCTTCTGGGATCACAGTCCTAATGGTATTAGGTGTCTAGAGCACAAAACCCTCTTTCCAAATGTAAAGGCATATTTGTTTATCCATCAATTTGTTCATTTGTTATCATGACAAAAACTGAAGTTCTTCCTCTGGTGGGGCAGACATGATATGAAATAGATTCTTCACTCCGAAACGAAACATTTTAAGGCCGACAGGTTTCCTAAGTAGTGTTCTCTTGATATTGTAACATAACAGTGCTAGGGACGGCATGAGATGCACTTCAAAATAAAAAAATAAGTGGACACTGAAATCAAGGCATCCGAAGTGGTAACAGCTGTGTGTAACAGCAAGCTATCAATCATTTCAGAAGAAGCCACAAAACAGTTTAACTGCTTTTCATAGGTAATTAGATAAAAATGGAAATTACCAGCATCTTCCCCACTGAGATATTGAACTTAGTTTGCATTTCTATTACAGGATATCCTTCTGTCAAAGTCTCTGCTCTTGGGGTTGTCAAATGTATAGATCCCACCATTTTTAATAGATATTCTTAGTGGGGGGGGGTATTTTTTTTATAGGACTTCACTTTTTTTAGGTTCTTTTGCACCCTTTAAAATCAGATATAGACACAAACAGTACTTTTTAAAGCACTTTTGTGCCATTTTTATTATTTACAGAAATCAAAATCAAAATCAAAACAAAACCTAACTCCCACATGGAGTTCTAAACTATCACTTTCTCACTTCAGGTTCTCACTATCTCAGATGGCTGAACCATTTACCTATTACAAAATACTGTTACATACTCAGTTTAACATTTAAATAACCCATAGATTGACACACTGCCTGGGTGTAGACACTGACAGCCTCTTGCCTTCACACAGACTGCCCTGAACAAACATGCTGTTGATGCTTATGTGCCTGGTGATGTGCCTACCTGGCTGGCGGGGGGGGGGAGGGGGGGGTTGCATGCATGGCGGAAGGCAGCAGCACGCCTGGTAGGTCACATAATCACACACAAAAACATAAGCCCGATAGCCAGCGGGTTTGCGTCCACCCTCTGCCTGTGTGCGGCTTGCCTTGCCCTGTGTGATGCTCCTGCCTGGGTTAACCGAGATTGCTATTTCTTTAAAATAATATGTGTCTCTGTGACTATAATATTAATTTGACATGATGAAAGAACCCATTAGGGATGACGTCTGCAAGCTGTCAGGGTTTGTCAAAACCAGCGACCTTCTACCCAAAACAAAAGCCTGGTAAAAAAAGTGTTCTCAAACGAGTTCACAATATAGAACAATTACTCAACATTATTTGTAGACTCCTACTCTAGCCTCAGTGCTCAATTATCATTATGTACTTCTACACTGAAAATGCATGGTTATTGACTTGATTGTAATTTCCTCAGTATTATAAAAAATAAAAAGGATAGCATTTTATTTCTAATGCTCTCCCAGTTCAACACAGTTAATAATTTGTACGATATGGAATAAAATAGTAACCAATACTTGCACCCCTATTTCATTATTATGAAATAAGGGATGAAGATAGTGCAGTTAACTGAGAGAATTGTGAAAGGCCTGTAAATGTCTCCAATTACATGGTATTTACACTGTAAAATGATTATTACATATGTTGTTATATAGTTACAATAGTATACAGTAATGTAAACATTTTCAATTACACTGTATTTTCAAACAAGGTTGTGTATTTATGTTACTGCACATGCAATTACACTTAATTTAATAAGTCTGGTTAGACACACTTAAAATAAAGTCCCATCTCATGTATTAATTATATCAGTTGATGTCAGCCCCACAATCTATTAAACGATACACTTGTGTCATTAATTATAAGTAGAAAATAAATACCAAAAGTAACTAATAAACTTATATAGATCACGACTGGCTGCTAAAGGATCCATTAAATACAAATGCTAAGGTTTGTGAGTAATTGTGCATCATAAGGACAGAAGAAACACATCCTCAGTTCTATTATTAAAATGGCTGATTGCCAGTTGGATTGTAATTTTTTAACGCTTTACAATAAAATTTAAGAAGCAGATTATTATTGCTTGGAGAAATCTATCGACCACTAAATCCCCTGCAGACATCACCTGGAAGTATCACTAACCAACTGGACAGATATTATGAAAATTCCACCTCCTGCTAATACTGCCTAAGATTTCCCTAGGGGAGTATAATTAAAGGCTTTGATGGCAGCAATTAACTTAAAACTAGATAAACTGCCAGTAACAGGGACAATGGACCGTGATGCATACATGAGTCTGAAGGAAAGAGCCAAGCACTCCACCTGAGATGTTTGTTTACAGGGAATCGCAGTTGAGGATTAGACAGCTGTGGCTCCTTGACCTGCTGGTGGGTGTGTCCTGGCAGAGTATCTCACTATAAAATGGAGCCACTGACACACAGGGCATTTTTGTCCACTCCATCGATAACAAAGTAAGGGAGTGGCGGGATTAATCCAGCCCAGCTCCCTTTGGCAGCATTGTGTAGCCTCTCTGCAGCACTAGAATCCTGGCTCCCTCTGCTCCTTCGTCCACCTGGCGCTGCAGAAGCTCCGCTGCCAATCCCGTCTGTCCCCGTCTGTAGCTAAAAGAGTAAGAAAATAAAACTGCAACTGTGCTTGACCGGTCCGTGGCTCATGCCGTCAGGATCTGTGCTTAATTACCTTTTCCTCGTTCCCGTTTTGCTCCCAGTTCCTCTTCCTTTTTACCCCTCTGCCTGTGTCTCAGTGTATGTGTCTGTCCGTGTCTGTCCTTTTCCTCTAAAATCATGCCCTTTTTCAACTAATGCAGGGCGTGTACAACAAGCAAGCAAATCCAAAACAACTGTGATCACACAAAAAGTAAAATGCAATAACTAAATATACAAATCAGTGGATAAATCAATCATAAAGTGCACACAATAAATACATAATAAAACAATGTGAATGAATCAATAAGGTGCAATCAAAAATAATAGTGCAATCTCAGCCCTGACTGTGCTAGTTAATTAACTAGCACAATAAGCTCCTACATTGTCCTTCACCTCTAAATTATTTGGTTGAAACTCTCTAGTGAGATCAACACTGGAAAATAGTACTTAAAAATATGTGACTAAAGTGTAAATCATGGTGTTTAGTAATGCAAAATGGCTGTCAAACAAGACACTATTCTGTGTCACCTGCTACTGATTTAAGTCACTTTTAAAACTAGTTTTGGTAACTGGCATTAATCTTAAAACAATAGTAGCACGTTTACAAATGGAGTCTTTGATCAGGGTTGGCAGTCTGTTGGTCAAACCCATATACATTGGCCAATAGATGGATGGGTCAGTTTGACAGTCATAGTAGACCTCCAGACCAATGCCTTTATCTGAGAACCAGTAGTAGCTAGAACACCACACTATGTTAGAGTTCAAATATAAATGATCTGCTTCTAGATGTCAAGCTCTCCAGCTACTTCGTAGGAATTCAGTAAGCATGTAGCTGAGGAGGGTTGTGAATACAGTCAGAACTAGCAAAACTTTCAGTTTCAGTCAACAGCATCAACATCTATCATCCAGAATGTTTTCCTCTTTTGGAAATGCTTTAGGGATTGTTCCAACAAGCAAAATACTGATTTACATAATGTTTGGAATATACATAGCAATCATTCAACCTTGATGTGGCACATGGCAAGAGCATTTGCTATAAGGCTGACACGAAATGAGGTAATGTACCCAAAAGGAACTATACAGCCATCGTACGTGAAAAGTTCCACGATTTATGCATGTTTCTGAATGACTCTAGGTTAAGTTGCTTCTGCAGAACGATAATGCAAATGACCCCTCTGAAGTACAAAGAAAGTATTTCAAGGCACTGAAGAATTTCAGACATGTTATCTTGACTTACAATCATCTTGCCACAGGCTCATTTCAGCAAGTAAGAACCCATTAGGGAGTCAATTTAGCAGAGACAGGCCTGAGCTCCAGGAGTTCCCAAATGGCAGACAGGAAATTCTAAGAATAAATACAGACAGTATTTCAATCAGCTGGGAAGTGAAAAGACTGGAAATATAAGTGTTATAGAATTGAGTGTCATGGTATCCCATTTGGTCAGACAGGTCAGAGTCTATGGGAGTTGAACAGAAACCTATTTTCAAACTGGTAATGTAGCATTTTAATTGCCACAATCTTTAAAATATATAAAAAGGATGTAATATCATTGAGTGATTTTTCTTCTACTGATACACAGACTATAAGTAAGGAGCACTACATCTGACATGTCAACACTTAAAAGGCACGGTTAACAGGATGGCTTTGCATTGGTGACGTCAGACCAGAAATAGACTCCACAACCAAGACTGGCAGATGAAAACTGAAACACTTTCACGGTCAGTATATTTATTAAATAATAATAAATGAAAGATTTAAACAAAAACAGCACACCAAAACAGACACAGCACTTGAGGCCAAAATAAACATACAGACAAAAAGAATTAACACTAAACGAAACAGATACTAACACAGCAGACGGACAGACAAAACACGGTGAGTAAAATCAATTATTTTAACTTTAACTATTTTACATTCTCCTCTCCACACCCGTTCTCTACTCACCGAACACACAACCCCGTGTGAGTGAAAACATGCAGCTTTTATGCAGCTGTACCGAAACTTGATTGCTAATCAATCATCAATTGGTGATCAATTTCCGGCTCCTCTTCTCTGGGCAGGCTCGAACTGGCACCTCCGGGAAGGGACCATGAACCGGCGACAAGGGACCCCACCGGGATGGGCCGCTGGGAGTCTGGCTGCCTCTTTTAAATACCCTGCACCTGTCTCTGAAGTTATAATTGCAATCCTTGTGCCTAAATTACAAATCATTATAACTGGGTCATATACACACACACTTCTGGTACCATATAAAACCCATAAGGACACAAAAATGTGCATATATCACATAATATTTTTATATATATAATATATATATATATACCCCCTATTATATATATATATATATATAACGGGCTTCTCTCAGCACTCTCTTCAATACGACTGGACACAAACACTTGTGCTCTGGCTAACCCGTATTTCTATCCTGTGTATTTTATACATAAACACCAACATTAGCACACTACATAAAACACTTAAAGAAACATAAAGGGTGGGGACACTCCGCCTCAGGCATATATATCATTTAGGGCAGCCGAGATCAAGTCTGCCTAATTCCAGTTCTGGAGGGCCATAGACATTTATGCAGTTGCCCATAATTTCTTACATGTGAAAAGTTTCAGATTTGAAACAGCTATGGAGATATTCTAGAAGTTGCCCCACCTGAGAGGTCAAAAATCAAGCACAAATTAGTGTATTGTTCCAGATGTAACAACTAAATTAACTATCTAGACAAAGAGAAAAATGTGTGGTTCAGCAGTTTCAAAACCTTCACTGAAAACACAAGATCCTCTGTGGGTTTGTTGTTAAGTTAATGCCCAATTTATGGCACAACAGGATAACAATATTTCCTTAACATCACCTTAGCAAAAATATCAAGATCATCTATTTGACACAAATCACTTCACTGTTTTTGAGTCAGATTCCTTATTTCACTGTAGATTGTTGTTCCCTGCACAAAGGTTGCCTTGACCATTTTTTTGTTACTGTGGAACCGCTCCCCGCCCACACAAATTCTACTCCACATGTAATAGGTCACGCTTTAATTAGTTCAACTGAACGATTGTAACATGGTTGGAACAAAGACTTGGACTGGAAGGGTCAACTTTGTCCACCCCCAATTTGGACTATCTTGGTGGAGCTGCTAGACAGAGGCCTATGCTTTCAGAAGCTAACATTTGTGAAAGGAAATAGAGGACATTTTAATTTTTTTCTGATGAGTCTTGGTTCTACCAGTTCTCAGAGAGTTTTTATTGATGCAATTTCATATCCTTTTGATATCTTTGCTTCATATTTCCAACCGAATATAAACAAGCTATCTTATTTATAAACCAGTTAAACGAATCTTATCTTTGTTAGATTGTTATTCTTTTCACCTTTCTTCCTCTTGTTTTCTGTGGTGTTGAATCTGTAAAGCCATTTCATCTTTCACTTAACCTGCAATCCAAAAGAAGTTTAGAAAAGCAAACAGTTTGACAGAATCGTCTTCTTCATCTGTGTTTGTAAAAGACAGCTCTTCACAGATGATCATGAGCCATTCTGCTCACGGTGCTGTAACTTTCATAAATGGAAAATCTTCCTGCAAATTTGTGTTCAGCTGTCTGCATGCACTAGGGTAATAAAATTCAATAAAGTATGCTAATGTGCAGAATTTTATGGAAAGTGATTGATATTTACAAAACCCAACAAGATGCACTCAGAGTTAATGGAAAAGCATCAAAACGTATACATGTATAACGTCATGTTTATTTATGATCATTTCACATAATAACTGAAGATTTGTTTAATATCAAACCTGCCAAAATGTCTTGTTTTCACATCATGGTGTTCTGTCATTTCATTTTTCATGACAAAAATGACATTTTGCTTGTTAGTACTTTTATGAGTTTGCTGTTCAAAACTCCTAACAGTGTCACGTTAAAAATGATAATAGTGGGGTCCCAGAGTGGCTCCCCTGGTAAAGACATGCCTGGGTGGTGTGCAGGGTGAGTCAAAGTGCAAAGTAGCTTACTGGGCAGTGCAAACAAAGCATCGAATTGGCTCTGCTGCGTCTATGAGGTTAGTCAGGCAAAATTAATAAAGTTAAATACATGTTTCTATTATTATTATTATTATTGTAACAGGGCGAGCAGCCCTGTTCAGTATTTATTTTAGAACGGGGTTTCCCCCTCTGCCCCTGTACTGTGTTTTGTGTTTGTTTATTTATTAGTTATATACAAATGTGTTGAAGCGCCATGTGTGTTATTGTTTAGTTTTTTCAGCGTGGATGGGAAGCTCATCCACGTCAATTAAAACTTGTGCAGAAGGTGGCCATCTCCCGATTTAAGTGATTCATTTCGGGATATGGTCACCTGTACAAATACCGACAGCTCGCAACAAGACCAAGAAGATATTTAAAAAACCAAGGAACAGTGAAGGTATTTGCCCAGTCTGACCATGGGTTTTTGTTATTGTTTGTGTTTGAGATTTTGTTTTTGTTTAAATATTTTATTTCTCTCTGTGATTAAGTGTTTTGTTTAAATATATCAATGCGCACGCCGCGCCTTTGAATTGCAGTTACCTACCTCTGTGTTTTTGTTCCCCCTTCTGGTCTGACGTCACCGCAACGCCATTTCCTCCCACAATTATCCATAGCAGTTGTCATAAAAGTAGCAGTATTGTTTTAAAAAAAAAACAACACTATATGATTATAAATAATTACAAATTATACATGTTGATGAATTTAAAGGCATATTCATTAGGATGCATCAGGTGTCAATAATTAAAAATAAATAAATAAATAAATCTAATGACCACCCATTGTTTTGTTTATTTTATTTGTACACAGACATATGTAACAGTATGCAGGATTAGAACAATTTATTATTGGTAAACCTGAATCTCAGCCATTACTTTTTTAATGAAAGAAAATGCTGTAACATTCCTTTTAAACTGCACGTCTGAGACCTTTATACATGTAGCTATTGGAAGTGAATGACTGTTGTGTGCTGTCCTCAGTACCAGTTAAAAGCACCTTCAAATATGAAACATGAAAGGGGAAATACCTAGAGTGCCAGAAAGCAAACTTGCAAATGTGCCAATTATAAGAGAGGAAGCTTGTTTATTTTACACTATTTTAGAGAAAGACATTGGGCTCCCCCACCCCACCCATACCTAGTGTGCACAATTTATAAAGCTTCAAATTCGATGCAAACCCCATACAGGCTTTGTTCATGACCAGTGCCATAGCTCGAAAACTGTATACGCTCCAAATGGCTTCTTGGAATGTGTCTGAATTTCAGGTGATTGTGTCCTCTGCAGCTCTAGTAATAACCAAGGCTTTAATACCTGTTTTCTTGCCTCACACTTCCAATGACATTCTCACATTTTTCCTTATTACTTTTAAGAGGTTTTTTTTCCCACTTATATCCTGCTGCCTCAATATAAATTCACTTTATGTTCAGCAGGCTTTAGGGACCCCCCTGAGCCTCACAGCTCTGCCACTAAACATATATGAGAGCATGATTACTGATGTGCCTGCCACTATTTTATTAAGGAAATCACTTTGAAGCACAAAGGACAAAGGGGTACCTAGATCATGCTTTAACTATTTTTTTTTAAACAGAAAATTACAGCGATGATTAAAGCAACAGAAATCAGAACCACATCATAAAAAGTAAGGAAGAAGTAAAATGGCATGTGAATCTATTTATTCCTAGCTGACTATCTAATTCATCTGCTTCACTGCCAAGAGCAGTTTTATAAGACCAAGGGAAATTGCTTTACTCTGTATTATTTATATCCCATTTTTAGATAACATAGCAAGGCCATAAACAGTTTCCATGGAAACACACTACACATTAGGGTATTAGAATACAACTGTGACTGCAGAACAAAGAGACACTGAGATATTAATGTGTTGTTGCCTAGCTATTGTTAAAGACTTAAACAGTACTCTGTTATGCAAGGTAATCATTGGTTTATTTTAACTCACAATAAAGGAATATAATGCTGCATAATTACAAAACAAGTTTTTAGACGTGAACTAAGTGATCCAGTGTAACACCTCCCCTTTATGGCAGCGTACCAAAACAGCATCACATGCCTTAAACTGTAAAATATCAGACTTTAGAGCGACTACTCCAGTTGAGTGCAATAAGGCACAGAACAAGTTATAGGATACCTTTAGGTTCTTTTTATTCACAAAACAGATTTAAAAATCACTAAAATACATTTTAAAAGATGTTTATTTATTGTTAAAATCCTAAAATAGCAACATATTGTTTAAAAGGTACTTGTTTAAGACAGTCGTTCCATTCACCTATAAATAGGTAACAAGATTTCAAATGGTTAAACAAGGTTCACATTAATGGAAATTATTTATTTTGTAAAGTGCAAATGTAACAACGTTGCTACCCATCGAATAGAGGGGATATACATTTTCAAAACACAGTAAAACAGTAATAACTAGAACTGCCAGGCAGTCTTCCAAGCCCCAGTACCAATACCAAACACTTAAGCAATTACTGGAAGAAGCAGGTTTAATTCTTGATATTTGCCAGGTTTGAAATCAGTAATTTCACCAGTTTACCAAAAAATAAATATTGAAAGTTTTTTCCAAAAAAAAAAAAAAAAAAAAGCATCAGGTGGCCATCTTGGTTCATGTACAAACACCAAAAAGTAAACTGTGCTGACACACGCGTGATGGTTTTCAGGTCTGGAGTTAATCGAGTAAACCATTTTTAAACTGAAGCAGTTTTAAATTTAAGAAGAAAATATAGGGCCGACAAACATCTTGTTTAACAAAACTACATTTTGTGAATTCTGTTGTCGCTGGGATGATGCCTACCACGTTGGGAATAAGTTGGTTAAATGGTTTTCGAGCAGAAGCAGTTTGTTGTTTGGCACACGTTTTGTCAAATTTTGTGGCAGTATTTTGATATAAAATTTTATCACAGCAACTTCTGCTTTCCAAAACTTGAAGCAAGTTTGGATGTTGTTGATGCCAAGTGTCAGATCAATCACTTCACCAGTTCCCAAGAAGATTTTGAAAGGTTTCTAAAAAAAAAAAGTGTCAGATGGCCATTTTGGTTCAGGTCAATTTTTAAGAGAAAGCTGTATTGATACAGTGATAGGGATGATGCTTGTGAAATTTAGAGTTAGTCAAGTAAACTATTTGTAAACTGAAGCAGTTTTAAATTTAAGAAGATGGAAGTCTGGCGGCCATCTTGTTTTACAAAAGAACACCATTTTGACGTATTTGAATTCCAGTGTCCCCAGGGTGATGCCTACCAAGTTTAGAGTTAATTGGTTAAACGGTTTGCAAACAGAAGTAGTTTGTTGTTTGGGGTGCGTTTTGGCGAATTTGGTGGCAGTCATTTTGATAGCAAAATTTACCATAGCAACTTCAGTTTCACATATGTTTCAGATCAATCGGTTTACTGCTTCCCAAGAAAAAGATTGTGAAAGGTTTTTCCAAAAAATGTGTCAGACCGCCATCTTGTTTGACATAGGAGCACAATCTTTTTTGCATCTGAACTGTAATCTACACGGGATGATAGGAAGCCTAAAATGAGAAAAAGCCTAACAATAACAATAGGCTTCCTGACCATTGTCTGGTAAGCCTAATAAAAACAAAATACAGCAATCTAAAAGTCTAAACACACAGTGTGTGATCTCTATCACACACAAACATACACACAATGTCCGTACCAGGGAAGGAACAGAGAGAGAGAGAGAGAGAGAGAGAGAGAGAGAGAGAGAGAGAGAGAAGGGCGTGTTGATGACGGATCAAGATTTTTCCACATGGCTGATATTTTTTATTGTCCAGGTTTTTTTTTATTTGTGTACAGCTTTCTAATAGTATATTTAACAGGGATTTACTAAATTCTGCCCAATCCAATATATTGGAAATAATAGGAGATAACCCCAGTTTGTACCATACTATATGGCATCCGACTTAATAAAATTCCCTGCAATTGGTAGCTTCCAATGCTTGTCTTTTTAATGCACTATATACAGCATGAAATCGGCCTTTAATGATTAATGGTTTGAATTTTGTGAACCCAGGTAAAAAAAAATGCAGTATGTGTAATAATAAAATGAATAAATGAACAGTGAGTAGGATTAACAATAGAGTTGACAGATTTAATATCTGCAGATTGGTAACCATACTCTGTACCTTAATTATTTATCTTAATTCTACTTTTATTATAGCACCTAACATCATTCAACCCATTCTCAACTCATGTTTATATAAGTAATAATATAAAGTGCCAAGATAACCATGCTTCTGAAGTGCAAGGTTTACCTTTTGAAACCATTTCACCAGTGAGTTCTCAGTTGCTCCAATTTGTTTTACACATTTTCCTAATATGAATGTCAGATAAATTCTCTGAGCAATGGAATCTCGACAATGTTTAATGAGAAAGGGACCCTTTCTTAAAAATATAACTGCAAGTGTGTGTTTCGTTTTGGAAGTCAGAGACTTTTGAAAAAGTTATTTAAATGGGAAGTGCCTTAAACTGACACTCATTTGCTCTTCATTGTGGCACGACAGGATCATCTAAATAAACTATTAAAAATATTTTCTCCATGTCCTCTTCTAGTCGAATCCCAAGCCCCAAGTATTTAGCAGTACTGTGTGTATTTACAATGTAACCCTATATAAGACAAGCAAAAGCTGTGTTACAGTAGTTCAAACCACAGAAACCTTTTACAGGAACACACTTGCTTTCACCCAAACAATGCACAATGAGCTCCACATTGTGGACTATTTACGTCAATTTCAAATGTGCTGGCTCAAAATTAAAAGGTTCTAGAACGAAGAAATCCATGCTACTGTATACCTTTTGAGGGTTTATAAAGTATAATTTCAAGCAGATGGAGTGAACAGATTTCAAAGATCATAGCCTCATGTGTCTTTTCTGGAATGATTGCAATTTCTGTGCATTCATTATTCAACTAGAGAAAATTACAGATAACTCAGAGCAACAGAATATTATCAAATTGCAAACATTATCAAATGAAACAACTGTATGTACTCTTTGTTTCATACCCAGTTTAACTGAATGTGAGTAATACAACTTATGGTAATGGAGTTTTTTTTTTATATAAAATTGTCAATCATTTTTATTGCTGGAAGGCAACAATTAGTGTGTAGTGCCAATAATTGTACCTAATTCCTTTTCTTTTTCTCATATACAAATATCATGCAAGCAAATTAACAATAGTGTCACATTTCTGCTGTTACATCTTCCTGGATATTAATAAAACATTTTAGCCTTTTTACAAACCACTTGAGAGGGAAATATAGTAATATTGCGGGGGGGGGGGGGGGGGGGGGGTAGTGGTTAAACTTTCATATACCTGCTGTACTTGGAGAAGAAGATTAAGAGCTCTTTTGAGACCACAGGGTTGCTTTGAGTTTATAAAACAAAATCATCATGAGATGGCTGAAAAAGTAAATGGCATAGAGAGTGATTCTAAACCCGGAGTTAAAAGAAATGCAATTTTAGAATATCATGGATAATCAACTCAAAAATACCTTTATTCTCTAATGGGATTATCACTACATTATAGAACAAGTGGACTCTTGATCACATTCAGTTAAGAATACCAGTTCTCAGCTCAGCTAATAATTGTCTGATCATCAGAATATTTTCAGATTCAATCTTTCTGCTAGTTTTCACCATAGTTAAGAAGTAAAAGTAAACTTTTGTGAGTAGTTATTTTTCTTCTCTGGGAGGTGTGATAAGAGGAATGATAGCAAAGTGCCTAGCACTGAACCTTAAAATTTCAAGAATGCAATTTCCCAGATTCATGTAAACCATACACTGTAATACGATTCAGAGGTTGGCAGCAAGCTGATCCCACTCTGAACATTGCATTTCCCAAGAGAATGCACAGAGCCTTGAGCTAAAAGCTCTTGCACCTGGTAATACATACTGTGTGACTAAATAAGACACATTTTCTATCTTCACCTGAAGATACATGAATGAACAGAAGCTTATACAGTTGTCCTCCGGAAACATCTGGACACTGCCCATGTTAGAGCATGTAAGTCTTGCATTGTTACAAATTAGAGTGGAAATGATTTATAAAAAATAATAGTTGATGACTGTACAATGTTGATACTATAGGCTGCCTAAAATTGCATAATTAATTAGTTGTTTTTTTTTTTCAAATAAAATGACTTTTATAATGATATTGACTTGTATTCTTGCAGAAGGATTTGTTTCCAACTAATTTTCAACTAAGGGGTTGTCCAAAATTATCACCAAATACAGCAAGCGTACACAGTGTCCTCTTTTTCCTGAGCTGGAAAGAAAATGTGTGCTGGTGTAAGAGGAGCCTTTTTTCAATGAAAAGTTAAATATCATGAACTAAGTCAAAAATGGCATCTCTGGTGGCTGTAATACTTCTGCTGGAAGGCATGTTATTATTTTAAGCTATATAAAAAGTTCATTTTTCTTCCCAGTGCACACTTTGTATGCTTTAAGAAAATGTCTGTAATCTTATAAAATAATATAATTGCAGTCTTCTATAAAATAAAGTATGGCTTAAAAAAAAATTGCCTTGCACAACAAAGACTAAATAATATTCTCAATTATTAGGCCCCTATCCAAAGGTCTTAGGAGAAACAATACTGTATGTGGTACCAAACACTTATTTTTACAACACAGATTTAAAAACATAAGAACATAAGAAAGTTTACAAACAAGAGGCCATTCAGCCCATCTTGCTCGTTTGGTTGTTAGTAGCTTATTGATCCCAGAATCTCATCAAGCATCTTCTTGAAGGATCCCAGGGTGTCATTTTCAACAACATTACTGGGAGGTGGTTCTAGACTCTCACAATTCTCTGTGTAAAAAAGTGCCTCCTATTTTCTGTTCTGAATGTCCCTTTATCTAATCTCCATTTGTGATCCCTGGCCCTTGTTTCTTTTTTCAGGTCGAAAAACTCTCTTGGGTCGACATTGTCAATACCTTTTAGGATTTGCTTGAATCAGATCGCTGAGTAGTCTTCTTTGTTCAAGACTGAGTAGATTCAATTATTTTAGCCTGTCTGCATACGATATGCTTTTTAAACCTGAAATAATTTTGGTTGCTCTTCTTTGAACTCTTTCTATAGCAGCAATATCTTTTTTGTAGCAAGGTGACCATAATTGAACACAGTATCCTAGATGAGGTCTTACTAATGCATTGTACAGTTTTAACATTACTTCCCTTGAATTAAATTCAACACTTCTCACTTTATATCCGAGCATCTTCTTGGCTTTTTTTTACAGCTTCCCCACATTGTCTAGATGAAGTCATTTCAACATAAACTCCTAAGTCTTTTTCATAGATTCATTCTTCAATTTCAGTATCTCCCATATGCTATTTATAATGCACATTTGTATTGCCTGCGTGCAGCATCTAACACTTTTCTCTATTAAATGTAATTTGCCATGTGTCTGCCCAGTTCTTAATGCTGTCTAGCTCATTTTGAATGACCCTTGCTGCTGCAACAGTGTTTGCCACTCCTATTTTTGTGTCGTCTGCAAATTTAACAGGTTTGCTTACTATACCAGACTCTAAGTAATTAATGTAGATTAGGAATAGCAGATGACGTAATATTGATCCCCGTGGTACTCCACTGGTTATCTCGCTCCATTTTGAGGTTTCTCCTCTAATCAGTACTTTCTGTTTTCTACATGTTAACCACTCCCTAATCCATGTGCACGCATTTCCTTGAATACCTACTGTGTTCAGTTTAAGAATTCATCTTTTATGAGGGACTTTGTCAAAAACTTTCTGGAAGTCTAAATAAACCATGTCATATGCTTTGCAATTATTCATTATCAATGTTGCATCCTCAAAAAATCAAGCAGGTTAGTTAGACATGATCTCCCGTTTCCTAAAACCATACTGACTGTCTCCCAGGATACTGTTACCATATAAGTAATTTTCCATTTTGGATCTTATTATAGTTTCCATATGTTTACATATAATAGGACTTTCTAACTTCCTTTTCTACTTGTGTTTGCAGTTCCAAGTACTCTTACTGTGTACTTTGTTTTTTGTCCTTTTTAAACGCTCTGTAAAGTGCCTTTTTCTCTGAATATTGTTTTAATTGATCTATTAAACCATTTTAGCAATTTTGTTTTACATTTAGATTTGTCTGCTTTTGGGATGTAATTGTTTTGCCCCTCTAGTAGTACATTTTTAAAAAACAGCCATCCTTTTCTATGGATGTTTTCTCTATTTTACTCCAATCTACTTCTGTTAGTGTCTGTTTCATACCTTTATAGTTTGTCTTTCTAAAATTGCAAACCTTAGCTTTAGTCATTACTTTTGGGGTTTTTAAAAAGCACTTCAAATGAAACCATATTGTAGTCTGAGTTTGCCAATGTTTCTCTGGCCTCTGTTTTAGTTATTCTGTCTTTGCTATTTGTAAAGACAAAATCAAGGCATGCCTCCGCTCCAGTCAGTGCCTTGACAAATTGCGTTAGGAAGCAGTCATTTGTCATTTCCACCATTTCAATTTCATCTGTCATGCTCCCCATTGGGTTTTCCCATTTTATATGAGGGAAGTTGAAATCCCCCCATTAATCTGGCTTCTCCTTTGCCTGAATTTGGCAGTCTATAGCATGCCCCTATTATTATGCCCTTTGAATTTGTGTCCATTATTCTGACCCATATTGATCATGTGTTGTTTTTTTCTTCCAGGTTTAACACCTGGGCTTCAAAACTATTGTTGATGTATAGTGCTACCCCTCCACCTCTTCTGTCTTGCCTGTCTTTCCTATACAACGTATACCCACTAATATTATAGTCGTCTCCATCACTCTCAGATAACCAAGTTTCTGTAACACCCATCACATTGTAGTTACTTGTTAGTGCAGTAGCTTCAAGTTCTAACATTGTTTCTGAGACATCTAGCATTTAGATAAATACATGAAAGAGCAAATCGCAAATATCTGATATGAAGAAGGCAGTGGCAGAAGAGGAAGCAGATTATTTTTTTTTTATTTTTCTTGATGAAGATACTTTTAGTAAACACTTCAGTAAAGTCTTTAAAAAGTAAATGTGCATACAGTATGGGCCGGCTGTAATTAGTTAGGTCATTAGGGCCTTAGCAACAATTATAAACAAGGTTCAAATAATGGAAAGAAGGGGTTTGTTTATGGTTTTAAACACAAAGAAAAGTAATAACCTATTGAAATAAACTATTTTAATCATACTAATACAGCCTTAAATGTATTGTCTTTTGATGATGTCAATAAGGAGTCAATAGAATATACATGCTGGAAAATACCAAGAGGGTTAATATAGAGTTCAAGGTTAGCAGTTTTAAGATCTGCTAGCTTAGATCATTAAAATACAGCGCTTGCATTTCAGTTATTACCTAAATGCATTGAGTTTTACAGTTCAAGCCTGAATTCCCTACATCAATTCAGTCCTGAACTGAAAAAAAATACAAACATAAGCTAAAAATTACTTCAAATACAATAAAATTGGAGCATATTTCCACACTAATGAACTCACGTAGCACATACATGATCTTGAAAATAGATGATTGACTAATGCTTAGAAGTTTCCATAAATGATGTAGAACCTGCTACATAACCGTGGACACGTTATACCATTCTTATAATGATTAAAACGTGATTTGGCAACCTGTACTAAACATTGATAACATAATAGGAGGTGTGGTCCAGTGGTCCATGAGATCCTCAGTTTAAATCCCAGCTCAGCCACTGACTCATTGTGTGACCCTGAGCAAGTCACTTAACTTCCTTGTGCTCTGTTTTTCAGGTGGGATGTTGTTTTAAGTAATTCTGCAGCTGATTCATAGTTCACACACCCTAGCCTCTGTAAATCGTCTTGGATAAAGGTGTCTGCTAAATAAACACATAAACATTTAGCAGTACACTCAGGTTATTTTATATTATTTATACATACATTATTCTAAGGTGTTTTCTTTGAGGGCAGTATTGTAGGTGAAAGGATTACGTTATGTGTACTAAGCAAAGCAGCTCAGAAATGCTTGTTTTACACAGGGTGTGGGGTACATGTTTTATTACCAAAATTAAGTGAAAGATACTGATCTGGGAGTTCTCAATCTGCACACGGTTACTATCTTGGTTTCACTATTGAAGCAAGGTAGCAGTAATATATCATTCTAAACAGGCTGTCCTTGCAGAGCACTGAGTCAGTAGTAATAGAACTTCAATTACCTCGTTCACTGGCTGCTGTATGTTACAGCTACATGTATACATACTTTCAGATGCATTATCACCAAGAAATAGACCTGGAGTTTCCTATTTGATAATTGGTGCAAAAGTTTTGAGGTGCATATATAATAATAACACTATGTAACACAATTTTTGTTCCTGGGTAGTAAGTGTTGTTTCCTAATTGCTTATGCCTCAAAAGTATAGAACATGGCTATTATTCCCCACAAACTTTGCTTTTGTGACCAGGACAGTGATATTTCAAAATATCACTATTTCCAATGGGAAAACGGGCAAATGTGTGTCTTTTCATTCACATAAAGTCAGAAAAAAACAACATATGAATCCAAATTAACATGTATTTATACTAAAGTAATACAAAAATTACTACAAAAGATTTAAAAGTGAGTAGTTTTTCGAGATTTACGATTATACTGTAAATACAGTATAATCGTAAATCTCGAAAAACTACTCACTTCTAAATCTTTTACACGGTGTAATAATGGTTATGCATGATAATCTAAACTGTTCATTGTTAATAATTTTAAACAATGCACACATACAGCTATGACCAAATGTTTTGCATCACCCATTTGAATTAAGAAATTTTGCTTCATGAAGTCGAATGAAACCTACTGAATAATGTTATGTTAACATATTGAATTACATACTGCTTTGTAGTTTTCCATATACTTAAGGAAAAACTGATAACAATTGAAGAATGTGACATTTCGAAACCTAACCTACTGTATTACTTTTATGGCCGGATGGCTTTTGCAATATCATTTAGTAGTTTCTTTAACTACAAGATGTTAAATAAAAGATCAAAACTATTGTTCATATACAATGTATGTCTCAATCCTAAAATTCTAGGTGATGCAAAACTTTTGGCCATTGTTGTACATATACTGTATGTGATGCAGCAACGTTTAAATGCATTGACAAACAACATCCTGAAGACTTAATCAACTTTAAATACTGACATTATGAATGGAGTAACATTCTCCTCCCCCGTGTGATTTTCAAGCATCATGTTTGCTGGCTTCTCAGTTGATGGAAATTGTTAAAATATACAACTTTCAGGACAAGTGGTTATCCTAACTTCCGTGTTGAATCAGAAGCAGCCAATCAGTGTGTGCAATAA
Organism: Polyodon spathula; assembly: GCF_017654505.1. Taxonomy (NCBI): domain Eukaryota; kingdom Metazoa; phylum Chordata; class Actinopteri; order Acipenseriformes; family Polyodontidae; genus Polyodon; species Polyodon spathula. The sequence continues at coordinate 16,067,490 of NC_054548.1, read as the reverse complement.
GTGCACATGTGATGCATCCCAGTGGGGAATCCCACGACAATGAGTTGCGCTGAATGAAGCAGTGTGGTGCTAAGTGTATCTATCCAAAAGACAGGCAGTCAAGACTCCAGAGAAAAGAGCTCTCTATATCTCTGAGCTCCTCTTAATTGCTGTCATTAATCTAAAATAATAGGCGTTAGACTTACACACAAGACAGCAGGTTGTCCATTTCTTTTTTTTTCTTTTTTTTGCTAGATGGGCCTCCAGTGTACATTGTTGTAAATCCTGCGCACTTATGTTGAGTCAGCCCCTGTAAACAGCATCGGCGCTGCAGAATGGGCTGTGTAGAATTAACTCATATATCATGCTCTACTGGCAACTTTATGAAACCCTTTATTTCCATTTTGCCATTAAATGTAGACCTGAAGGTAAATGAAGACTTTAATATTACCTGGCAACGTGGAATAAATGGAGCAAAGCACAGGGAAGTTTCATTGCTGCCGAGAAGAAAACAGTGAAAATTATGATCACATTCCTTTAAAATGTTTTTACTCAAAAATAAATAAATGTGTAAATTGTGCACTGAACCATGGGTATTGCCCTCCCAGGGTACATTTCCAATATATTATATATATATATATAGTATATATATATATTATATATATATATATATATATATATATATATATATATATATATATTACTCACCACAACTGAAACTTTAACATGATTTACCAATGCCTTCTCTGGTGAATTTTCTCACCAGTGGTACAGTGGTACAGAATGTTGTACACTAGCTGGTTTTGAAATTAAGCATGCTACAAGAGGCCTCCATTCCCAGTTTCCAAGTTGCAATTACAAGCACAGACTTTTGTTTGACACCCACATTCCAAGAGTAATTAAATCAGCCTTTTCTGTTTTGCCAAGGTTTGCCATTGCTATTCTTAGCTGACTCGGATTTCAATCCACGCAAATGTGTCCACCCACGCTTGTTATTGCAATGTGCTTGCACTGCAGGAAGTTCCAGTTGGTACTAATTTCTGCTCATAGGGTACTGCTGCATGTTCACAGTACATATATCTCTCATACTGGCTTGACTGCATTGACTATCCAATTGACTATAAAGTCCTCTTACATTCCCTAGAATTTCTTAATAGGACTGAGCCTTGTAAATGTTTTAATCTTCACCTACTGTACAGTTCTGGTTTTAGTCTGGTTTTAGTCTGCATGCTGGGCGCCACTCATTTGGTTTCCACACTCCAACACACTCCTTACTGACACACTACAGGAATGCAGAAACTACTCTTGCTGTTCCACAATCAAACTGCTTGTAATGCCGGTTGTGATACCTGTTGTGAAAGGTGTTCTATCGGTAAGTGTTGTATTTTTTTATATTTGTCTTTTTCAATTGCTTATAGTTTTCTAGGTCATTAAATGTGGTGGGCAAAGTTTGAGTGTAGTCTTTAGTGACCCATTTAAATTATGCTTTATGCATATCTCTGGTGAAGGGGATATAGTGTGCCAACAAGCATATACTGTAGGTCCTTGGCACCATTGTGCACTGCACTAGCAGAGTCATAGAATGACATTTCAGCAGATATCAACAACAACTTTGCAGAGAAATATAAACTTGAGCATAAAAACACTCAGAGATGCTTGACTGAGAAATGTGATTAAATGCATATTCACACATATCCCATTTGGAGACTATACATATCAAAATAGATTAGCTGACAAACAGTATGATGGGTCTCAGAGAAATGCATTTTATACCCACTTGCGCATGGCTTGTGGTTGTCACATACAGTTCAGTTTAACACTATGATGCAGGAAAGGAATTATGCATAAAGTTGCTTTGATTAATAGGTCATTGTTTAAAAAAAATCAATGAAAATTCAATAAAGGTTTAGTAAAGTAAACAAAGAAAAAAGAACACATGTGAACAGCAAGCTGCTTTTTGTTTGGCAGTTACTTAGAGTCACAATCGATATTGTTCAAAGATTACAGCAGGATAAATGTTGTCTGCCGAAAGAGCATTACTCCTGGTAGGACAAAATGCTTTAATGTGGGACCAAAAAACAACATTTCAACCTTGATGATCAGGATTGTTAAAACATGCTCATAATGAATTCAGCTAAAATACAATGCTGTCTGGGTTATGCTTTGCATAACATGTGGTTGATGCAGACTTTAAAGCTCAAACTTCTATAAATGAATGTTATGTTCATGACGAATCACATAGACTGTTTGAGTACTACTGTTTTCTGTAACTTTTATATTTAAACTAACTTTTAGATTATATTTAGGAAACAAAAAAATAAATAAATAATTAGATGTGGTTGATCCTCACAATTAATAATGCTGTGGTTATACAATGCTTCTGACACAAGACAAATAAATACATTTCATAAGTCATCTCTGTGATGCACACAAGCTTCTGTAGCTGGAAATCCTGCTCGAATCGCATCGATGAAGACTTGGACCTCCTTCTCTAACCATACTTTTTCCGGAGTTGGTGTGTCTAGGGAAGTTGCTCTGGCTAAGGTGTCTATTGTGATGAGTATCTTACCTGGAACATGTATGATTTCATACGAATACTTGAGTAGCCATAGTCAAAATCGCAGTCATTGGCTTGCAGTTGCTTATGAATACAAATGTACAAGTAGATAGGCCGTGTAATAGCTAACGCCTCCTACTCGATTTGAGCGTATCATTTATATGCCCCAGTCAAACCTCTTGAAATGTAGATCATAAGCCACAAGTTGCTTTTGGTTCAATACTACCCCCCACTGTATGAGGCTGCATCAGCTGCAATTCTTGTTTCAGCTTTTGGCAAGTACTGAGCTCTGCCTTGAGATGCTACTTTGGGGGTCTGGGTGAATGATGCTAGGTGTGGCAGAAATGTTCAGATGTAATTTGCCATTCCCATAACTCTGTTCGGGTCTGATTCTATTCTGTGAAATATGATTTGGGGTTCCACGAAAAGCATTTCATTTTTATTGAACTTGTACTTTTCATTCAACATGAGACCCACTTGCGTTTGAGCAAGTTCTCTTAAGAACTTGGTGCTGTCTGTTGTCATGTTCCTGTTTGTCATGACCATACGCCAACACAGCATTTATGACATCCTTTGCTGAAAGTGTTAGGAGCAGATGAGATGCCAAAGGGCAGACGATTAAAGCAATAACAGCCAAATAGGGTAATAAAAGTCTAGTGACACTTTGGTGTCTGTTAGCAATGCTAGTGTCTGATCTACCACAGATAGGATATGGGTTCCTCGGTGGACCCACTTGCTAAGATGAGTGAGGTCAACACAGATCCATATCTTGTTGTTTACTTTGGCCACCACCACAGTCCCTACACACCATTATGTAAGTTGTGTAACAGCTGGGTAGCAGACAGGGAATTATCTGGTGCCTCAATAGCTGGTAGCCCTAACTGCTTTTGATAGTCCAGAAACCACATATATTTCCTGTTTTGTGGCTTAATTCTTCATGGGTAGTGTTTCCCTGAAGCATCCTTGAACCTCCAGCAAGCTGTTTCTGAGTATGTCATTCAGTATGTTAACGTAACGTTATTCAGCAGGTTTCATTTGACTTTATGAAGCAAAATCTGTTAATTATATAGGGTAATGCAAAACTTTTGGCAATATCTTATACTGTATACAATGTGTGTGCAGTTTAGTGGGGCAGTGCCACAACACCTTGTACACACGAGCCACCACTGGCTAATTGCTAGCTTCCGTTACAGCTGTCTAAACTGGAACTCTTAACTAGACTGTAAGCTAACTTCTTATCTGCTAATTTGGAATCCTCACAAATTCCTGTGAAATGACAGTGTGGTGAATGATTTGCAGGCTAATTTGTTAGTTGTTTATCTGATGTGCAAATATTATAGGAAAGCATCCTCAATGACTGTGTGCAGCAGCTTTTCTGAAAATGTAATAGTCAAGCCGTTAATACTGAAGGTTTCATTTAATAATTCTTGTTTTCCAAGACAGCATCAGGCTTTATAAGTCAATTATTAGACATCTTTGCAGATGATGATAATGATGATGATGGCTCTATTAAGCCCACTGAACTCGCAAAGCAATTTTCACAATGCAACAATTTACATATTTATATGATGAAGCATTCATAATATTTAAGATAGTCATTACCAAATGATTGCCTGAAGAAAAAAAAAAAACTACCAGGAAATCTAGACATGACAAAAATGATATTTAAATGGAAATGTATGCATAAATACACACACACAATGCAAGTACAAATATTGCACTTGAAATGAAATGTTATAACATTAAAATATCTACAACAGGGGACTAACCTTGGCATTTAAAAAATGAATACAACTATACAATGCAAGGAAGCTTCAAGGGCTTTTGTCTTTGGAAGTGTTTTTGTATTATTCCAAGGAAGTAGAACCCAATTTGCCAAATAAAATAAAAAATACACCACGTATTTTGGGGATTTTTTTTCAGTAAACATCGGACAATATCTGGTTGTACGCCAGTACAAACTGGACTAAAACTTTAAGCCTCTCCACCCCTACATTTCCAACCATTTAATACCACCAGCAGCAAGCCACCAAAGTGTTCTTTTTAAATTGTATGGGAATATATCCATAAATGTAAACACTCAATCATAAAAATCCAAGTAGAATTAATATTTAGCTTATTCCTTCGTCAGTGTTTGTAAGCTTGACCTCAACTGCTTTAGCTACCTGGCTGTGGTTATCCTATGACAACCTTTGAAAATAAGAGGTTTATGCAATCATGGGGGATTCCTCAGAGCCTTACAAAAAAAAATCCAGCTGTGACTTCACCCAGTAGGTTTTATAGTAGGTTGATTAAATCAACCCATTTGTTTCTTACTGCCTGGTTTCAGAGATCCTGATTTACCATAACCTTGGGCAACCAAATTACACACTTGCCATGAAATGTACAGAGCAAATGGTAATGCATTTTAAGTATCCTGTATGGAATTACTCAATAGCAATTCAGGCTTTAGCGCTTAGCTTCCCAAGGTTTGCTTGGCAGGGATGGGGTTCAAATCTCATCTCTGCCAAATCCTTGTGCAGAATGTGGCTGGAGCTTAATTTGTAAATTGAGGATCATTCAAGCCCAGGCGCATGCTATAAAAGGATATAATTTTTGGGGGATAGGAGTTTGGGAGAATGGTTATGTGTTTCAGTGAAAGCAGCGGGCACGGCCTGAAACAAGGTGTGCTTATTTAAAGTGTCTTTTGTTTAAACCTTTTATTTTGGCCCTTGTGCCTTTGTTTTTTTGTTTGTGTGTTTAATAACAGTGTGCACAGCGTTATTAAACTGCAGCTTACTGATTCTGGGTCTGCTGCCCTGATACGGAAGTCCTTTATTTTTTTTCTGGAATAGTTTATAAGCATGGCAGATTTAAGTAGAAACATCAGTAGAGATTCATAATAGGATATTAAACAGGAAATACATAAAATAATCGTACAATGTGCCCATCACTGCCATTCATGAATAGGGATAAATGCATATGCATCTAGGTCTTTCACCATTGTGCCTTTTTTGCTTTTAAAAACATTAAGTTACCTCTCCTCTTCTTTCACAACCTAAACCTGCTATTCATTTCTAAGGCCAGTGTTTCCCAAACTGGGGCAGGGGACCCTTGAGTGACATCATGATGGTTTGAGGGGGACTGTAGCACATAAAGAAATACTCTCTCTTCCAAATGACCCTGACATGTAAACTTATGGAAACTATAATAAGATCCAAAATGGAAAATTACCTATATGGTAACAGGGTACTGGGAGACAGTCAACATGGTTTTAGGAAAGGGAGATCGTGCCTAACTAACTTGCTTGATTTTTTTGAGGATGCAACATCGATAATGGATAATTGCAAAGCATATGACATGATTTATTTAGATTTCCAGAAAGCTTTTGACAAAGTCCCGCACAAAAGATTAATTCTCAAACTGAACGCAGTTGGGATTCAAGGAAACATATGTACATGGATTAAGGAGTGGTTAACATGTAGAAAACAGAAAGTACTGATTAGAGGAAAAACCTCAGAATGGAGTGTGGTAACCAGCGGTGTACCACAGGGATCAGTATTAGGTCCTCTGCTATTCCTAATCTACATTAATGATTTAGATTCTGGTATAGTAAGCAAACTTGTTAAATTTGCAGACGACACAAAAGTAGGAGGAGTGGCAAACACTGTTGCAGCAGCAAAGGTCATTCAAAATGATCTAGACAAGATTCAGAACTGGGCAGACACATGGCAAATGACATTTAATAGAGAAAAGTGTAAGGTACTGCACGCAGGAAATACAAATGTACATTATAAATATCATATGGGAGATATTGAAATTGGAGAAGGAATCTATGAAAAAGACCTAGGAGTTTTTGTTGACTCAGAAATGTCTTCATCTAGACAATGTGGGGAAGCTATAAAAAAGGCTAACAAGATGCTCGGATACATTGTGAAAAGTGTTGAATTTAAATCAAGGGAAGTAATGTTAAAACTGTACAATGCACTAGTAAGACCTCATCTTGAATATTGTGTGCAGTTCTGGTCACCTCGCTATAAAAAAGATATTGCTGCTCTAGAAAGAGTGCAAAGAAGAGCGACCAGAATTATTCCGGGCTTAAAAGGCATGTCATATGCAGACAGGCTAAAAGAATTGAATCTGTTCAGTCTTGAACAAAGAAGACTACGTGGCGACCTAATTCAAGCATTCAAAATTCTAAAAGGTATTGACGGTGTCGACCCAAGGGACTTTTTCAGCCTGAAAAAAGAAACAAGGACCAGGGGTCACAAATGGAGTTTAGAAAAAGGGGCATTCAGAACAGAAAATAGGAGACACTTTTTTACACAGAGAATTGTGAGGGTCTGGAATCAACTCCCCAGTAATGTTGTTGAAGCTGACACCCTGGGATCCTTCAAGAAGCTGCTTGATGAGATTTTGGGATCAATAAGCTACTAACAACCAAACGAGCAAGATGGGCCGAATGGCCTCCTCTCGTTTGTAAACTTTCTTATGTTCTTATGTTCTTATGACACCTGACAAAGCAATGTTCCCCAGTCCGAAGTATCAGTTTATCTGAATGTGGATGCGTTAGGTGCTTGGGGTTAATTCGAATATTGCTCACTATTGTTGTATCAGCTCTTTTATACATTATATTACACAATAATAATAATAATAATAATAATAATAATAATAATAATAATAATAATAATAATAATAATAATAATAATAGCATTACAACATATATATATATTATTTAAATAACAGGGCCAGTCCAGTCCTGCACAGGACCAATTGCCTACCACCAGATTAAAAAAGAAAATGGTAAGGTCGCGCTATACTGCACTATAGTACTATACACTGAACCAATGTGCTTCTGTGGTGTCTATGCAGCTGTGCAGGCGCTGTCAAAATACTATACATTGATTTTAAACAAAATCTTTTAAATATATAGTGAGAATCATTGGATGTGTCTTGCACTTGCACTAGTTTTTATTTGCAAGTGTGGATATGTTAAATTTGTTGCTTTGTCAGTTTTAGTGTTATTTTTCCATTCTGTACTGTAGCTAAGCATGGAGTCTGGAAAGAAGGGTAGGCAAATTGTATTATTTGGACATTATTTGGGTTGAATTGAACCTTGGACAAGGGATGGTTGTTTGTGCATAATTAAAACATTCATAAATAAGGATAAATGCATCTGAAGGTCTTTCACCATTGTGCCTTTTTTGCTTTTAAAAAGCATAAAATATAATGATAATTTAAAAAGACAGATCAGCAAAGAAAATATAAACAAAACCAATGTTGACAGTGACTACTGCTACAGAACCTATATGTGCAAATAATCTAGTCGTAATTTAATTTCAAAACACCAGGCTAGCAGGCTACAGCATAATAAACACACTGCAAGAGGATATGTTGTAATATATATATATATATATATATATATATATATATATATATATATATCTATATATATATATATATATATATCTGTCTTGTTTTAACTGTATGATTCCATCTATTGTCTATCATTGAAGCTGCCATTTAATTTGATCATCAAGTGATCGCAATATACACACTTCATAATGGGGAGGACCAAATACCAATCCTTCCCCAGGGCCTACGAAAGCTCTCGCCGGCCCTGCACACAGCCTTTAATACACAGTGCTTTACCATGATGTTGCGGCAGCATCATATTTCAGTACCGGTGAAGTGTCACTCCATTTACTGAATGTCCAAACCCAATTCCATTGAGATCTTGTTTTCATTGGACCATTTTTCAGTTGACCAATATGTACCATCATACATTCCCCATTTAACAGTGCTGATAACATTAACAGGAAAGAAACAGCGTTTGAGTATTTCTGTCTTCTCCCTACCCTCCAGAGGAATAAATCAACCCTCACGATAAACAAATGCTTTTGCAATAATTTGAATTAGCAAACAAGACCTCTAGTGAGATTTGCTATATTTTTGACAAAGGGAAACAGCTTATACAACTTATTTAAATCCATTTCTGACCAGGGAAAAGGAAAGATTATTTCCATATGCTTGTTGTTGCTGGAGGGATTCTGAACGTAATTAGGAAATGTCTCCTGGACCGCTAAAAATTCACAGCAAATTAATAATCTGCATAGTTACATTAAAATGAAAATATAATTAATGCCGTTGCCTCCATCTGTTATGAGAAAGAAAAAACTTATTAAAACTGCAAAATTAAAGCTGAATATTATAATATTTAAAGCTGTAATAAAAATGTTTGCAGATTAATATTGCGTATATAGCAATCTGATATTAGTGCCCTTAATTGCTTAAATAAATATATTGTTGTTTGAACCCAGGATTGTATATGATGTATTATAACTTATACTTTTAAATAATTATATAATTCAATTTCCAAAACCGAGGTTTCACATGTGCAGTTCTGAACGTGGTAAAAAAAGTTGTCTTATTTTCAGGTAGTCTGTTATTACACTTGAATCTGTCAGATAAAACTCTGTGAATAGGGCCCCACATTGCTCTTTGCTTCAGTAATATTGCAGTATATTTTTCTAAGCGTCTGAGCAAACAAAACTACATTTAATTAGAAAATGATATTAGATTAGAATCCACATTTCAAGCATGTTAGTTTTATTATACAGTTCAGTGCAGAACGTTACCTTAGACCATAGATAATAAATTAAGACTATAAATTAAGACTAATATACTGTCTGTATATAAATCGCTAGATAAAGGATACAATGACATTCCCTTTGAAGAGTGCGCATATTAGAGTTACCCCCACATTATCATCCTGTGCTGTACAACAGGCGGAGACAACCACTGCTATTTCCATCCCAGGTATTTGATCCAACCATGTCCTAAATTATTAAATTGAACCAATTAAGTCTCAAACCAGGTCCTAAAATACTTAACAGTTAATCCATGAATGGAACAGCATTTAGGGGTTGGAGTTTTCTATTCTTGCTGTACAAGATTTGAAGGCATCCTTTGTATTTAAAAGTTGATTTTTAAAGTTTCAGCTGAGGATCACATCCCAGTCTTTAGGTTTAAAGACATCCAAAAAAAAATCAGGGCTCCATTTACGGACAGATGCAACTTTGTTTTTCTAAATGTATGGTGTTGCCATCCTTTTGGCAGCTTTCAGAAAAGTGCATGATGGTCACACTAATAAAATACTACATTCAAGCCTTGTAAATTGATTTCTAATATGATTTCTTTACTTTTTTCTTCAACTGTTTTACAAAAGGTTCTGCATACAAACACATGCACTTATCTTGTGTATAGATGGCAATTTGCATAAATATGCAGCCCTCAAATAAACCCAGAGGCACTGCTGGTATCCAAAGAGTTGTGTACGCCATTAATAGAATAGGAAAGCTAAGAGAGACATCGACTTCTGTCCCATAGTTCAAGCACTGATTATATCAAGGTTTAACTGCTATGAGCTGAATTTAACAATATGACTTTGAATCCATGGGGAAATGCACAGATACAGGTATAGAACTTTTTTGAGATGTATTCCTAATTGACTGTGGTTAATATTTTTTTTTGACATTGCATTACTCAAATTCAAAAGCAGTTCATGAGCCCAAATTCCAGATGGGGTTTCCACAGCAGTCCACTGGCTTTGAAATCATGATGTCTGACAGCGTTTTACAGAAACTGAGGGATATATTGTTTATCTGCTAACAACTTTTAGCAAATATACTTCAAAGCTCTTTTTATGAGGCTTCAAACATTTTGGGCAATAGGGTGAAGAGACACCACGGCAGCCAGGGTGCAACTGATTTTATCTGTATTATTAATATTATATTATTTACCACATAGTTAATTTCATTTTCCATGACTGCTGATGGCCTATATGTAAAACATATGCTAGTGTTATTACATTTGAAGTACTTCAAATAATTATGATAAACTGCTACAGCTCTAGAGGTAAACAGTTGACTGACTTTTGGCAAACAAGCATTAGCAAGTCAAATCAGACACTAACATAAAATAATCAAAAGCTCAAGAGTAATCATTTTTTTATTGGTATAATATCTTGTTATCAGTAATACAGTGCAGAACTTTTGCAGACTTCACTGAACACAGACAGTCAATCACAGTTAATACTTGGGATCATCAACAGATCTCTTTTAATGCATTGATTATCATCCTTAATAAGGAACTAGCAGTTTCAGTTGTTTCTTAATTGGTAATAGATTACGAAGATACAAAATGGATCATAACAGGATCATACAGACTGAAACCATAAAAGGCTCATCTAGATATTCGATCAGGAATATTGACTTCCTGCCTCTTTAAGTTGTAGCTACCTCATGTAGAATATTAGCAGTTGCACTGGATTGTGAGAAAGACCACATCACCCCCAAGACACTAAAAGCCCCATGGACAGAGTCAATATGGCTGCTTACTTTGTGTATAGAATAGAAACCATTTTGTTATCAGAGATGTTATTTCAGAGCATCAATATTTAAGTCATTAAGGTTAATTAAGGTTATTCAAATAATAAGCCTTTAATTAAGGACAACCTATCTGTTATCCCTACTCATGTAACTAACATGGTATTTGTGGAGTATCCTCTATGTATTAGTTATGGTGTGCAATAATTCAGAGTGATTCTGGATTATATTGTCGGATTTTTTTTTTTTTTTTTTTTTTTAATGGAATGAGAAAGCCTGTTCTGTCCCAGCATTTAGGATTCTCCAGACAAGCTC